>NC_079437.1:29155852-29346036 GCF_903798145.1 Danio aesculapii
AAAAACTATAGGTGGGCATAGATACATTTTTAAAATCTAGATAAATCTAGATTAATCTCGGAACTAATATAGATTAATCTAGATTAAAATGGCTCATTTGAATTCTGCCAAAGGCATTCAGAATATGTGTGCTACCCAAATAATAAGTCTTTGAGACTGGGTTTCTCAAGCCAGGTGGCGCATTAGACCAGGGGCTCATCTCCTGTTTCCAAAATGCATCACAAACTGCTTGAGAAACTGTTCTACTATGATAATTGGTGATGAAAATAAATTATGTTCAATATGATGTACTTGTGTTTACTGTTTATTCAGTTTATTCAGAATTTTGAACTGTAGGCCTACATAAGCTCCAAACGGCGATTTTCTGATTACCTTAATAACCTAACCCTAACCCTAACCCTAACTAAAGTCATAACTGAACTAAACAGAAATGGAATTAAGACTAGTGGCATTATTGGAATTGATGGAATTAATATTAGTGGCATTATTAAAGTAAACACCGCGAACACTACTACACTACTACGGTCATGTAGGACTTTTTGCCATATTTTCAGACAAATCCACACACACGGCTGTCAGTAAAGGACTGCACACACACACACACACACACACACACACACACACACACACACACACACGCACACACGCACGCACACACGAGTTTAGATCACTTTAACTTATTAAACTAAGTTAATCATGTTCTAACTTAATTTTATAAGTTACGCGAGCTGTTTTAAGTCAGTTTAACATAAAATAAGTTCAATGGACTCATAAAGTTAAGGTTTAGGTTTCATAAGGATTTTCTTACAATGTAGGGAATCAAACAGATCTTATTCCTAATTTCAAATAATGAATGTTACCAGGGTTTTTCCTGCATTGAGATTTACGAGGTGGCCACCTCCATCAAATTTTGCACCACCTCTGCCTTTTGACAAAAATCAGTCAGGCAGTCACCAACAGACCCCAAGCTGTGCTCAAGCACTGGTCATGTATGTAATCACACTTAATGTTAGCATTTTAAACAAGCTAATATTTACTTCATAAGATTACAGGAGAAATGCTAAATGTGTTTGTTTCAAGTAGCAAAACATTTATGATTGGAATACCGCCTGGATACTGAAACATAATTTTTGGATTCAAGTAGAGCTACACACCTTTAAACAGCTGCCAGGGGCATTTAAAATCGTTGTAGACTAGGCTGGCTTATTATAAATGGACTTTATTATTGGAAGGTTGCTTCTGCCAAAAAAATATTCAATAAATAAAAATAAATAAATAAAAAATTACAAATAAATTTTTTCAATGAGTTCTCGCAATTTGTTTACAAGCAATTTTCTTGGAATTGCATCCAATTAGAACTGTGAAATATAAACTCATAATCACAAGAAATAATAAAAAATAAAGAAGGCAAAGTATAAACCATGAAAAATTAAGCCTGAATTGTGAGATGTGAACTCAATTCAAATTGTCAACAAACAACACAATCATCAAAATTAACGTTGTACTTCCTGTAAAAAAAAAGTCAGAATTATGATTTATACACTCACAAGTACAAGAAAAAAAAGAAAGAATTGTGAGACATGCTGTAAAATAAATAAATAAATGTATTGGAGGCCAACTAATGAAGTGCTAGCGCTATGATCTGACCTCAAAAGGTGCTCTAGCACTAGAGGCCATGGTCTTTAGCCTCCTTGTTAGAGCAACTGACTCCCATGCAAAGAAACGCTGGTTTAATCCCAGCTCATACCTGGTTGGGTGCAGTAGGACTGGTGGGTTACACTTCAGGGCTCATCCGGGATGGGAGTGAGGTATAGGGGGGTGAGCATAACAGATGCCACCTAGTGAAATGCTATACAGGTAAACTTCACTCTTCTGACCTCTAAAGCTGGTCTAGCAACAGAACTCCCATACAAAGAATCGCCGGTTCCATCCCAGTTCAGACTGGGTTGGGTGCAGTTAGATTGGTGGGTTACATGAGGGGGCTCATTCGGGATGGGAATGAGTTTTAGGGGGTGAGTGTAACGGAAGCCAGCTAGCAAAGTCCTATGCACTCTTCTGACCTCAAAAAGTGCTCAGTGACCGACGCTAGAGACCATAGTCTTTAGCCTCCTTGATTGACCAACCGACTCCCACCCAAAAAAATCTCTCTCTCTCTATATATATATATAAAAAATAAAATCGCTGGTTCGATCCCAGCTCAGACCCGGTTGGGTGTAGTAGGACTGGTGGGTTACATAAATAAATAAATCAAGTTGCAAAGTTGTCAGAATTGTGAGATATATGTTCAACAGTGTGAGATATCGGGGTGAGATTGGAGGTTGGGTGGGTCATAATTCTGTGTTTGCACTTCTTAATTCTTACTTTTTCAGAGCTGCGAATACATATCTTGCAATTTTGAGTTAATATACAGTTCTGAATAAAGCCATGTAACTGAAATATAAACACAGAATTGCAAGAAAAGATTTCATTGTTTTTATTTTTTTCAACCTTGACATTTAAATACCTTTAATTAGCACTCTACAACAACAAAACCTATAGATGACATCTGAACTTTGGAGTTCTTGTGATTTCCCAATGATTCTTTAAGGCCTTTAAATGACCACAACAATCTGACCAAAAACAGTTGGTGTTGTGAAATTTTCAAAGGTTCAGCGAAAAGTTAATAGTTTTGGAAGGAAAGTTTTCTGAGAAAATATTCTTTAATAAAGAAAGAAATGCAAGCACATATAGGTGTTGCAAAACTGACAAATTCTATTCTTATTAAATTTTTTGGGAAGAACTTTATGTTCTGTTTATGTACTTTTAATCCCTTCTAAATTAATTTGAAAAATAACTAGACCAACATGGGAAAAACATCTTGTAGAGTGGTTTCATGCTTCTATGAATTTTTGAACTGTTATAATCCACTGGACACTTTTATATGATTTATTCAGCGCCACACACAAACAGACTGAACTGCAAAATCATTTAAAAGAAACAAACATTGAAAAATCGATGGAGTATAAAACTACACTGACAACAATGAATTCTGTGACTTATATGGACAGTGTATGAACATGACGTCTTCTTCAGAAAAGAGCATGTCAAACAGGTGTGGTACAAAATGAAGCTGAGCTAATGGTGACAGAACTTACAATTTCAGTCAACTATCCCTTTAAGGGAATGTGAAGCCAGCCTCAAAGAAAAACAGTCTATGCTTATCTTCTCAAAGACACTACTTGAAAGTGAAGAGCAGATAAAGTCAAGGAGTAAAACATAAAGCCCTTAAGATGACATAAGAGCCCACCGGATGCCTGCGGCGACAGCAGTCCACCACACCATGTGCTCAACCAGATCCAGACCATGTTGCCATACTGAAACCGGCAGCAGAATATTTCATGCAAGCTCCTCGTTGAATGTATTTCTGTTAACGACTTTCCCTCTATTGGTGTTATGAGGATTGTAAAGCGAGGCTGAGGGTGAGATTATAAAAAGGGCCTCCGTATGAGTTGTAATCATATCGGTTTACAGCAAACACACACAGCATGGAGCCACACTTTTACGTGCTTTATAAAGGCTGACGAGCTTTCCCTCTTGCACTATCATTCCTTTTAAAGTTCAGCCATTTCTTGTGCCTCCCTCCGTTCCATATGAAGCTGTTTCTCATTAAGGATTAAACCGAGAGTTAGGCTCTCAGTTCCCATAATTAAGGCATTCCTAAAATCAATCTCTCCTCTTAAATCCCTCGGTCTAACCCCCTCTTTCTCAGTAGCAATGAACGGACCCGATACCTACTTGCAACTCAAGGTGTGTGAGATTGTGGATTATGTACTTTACCCCGTGTGTTTTGTTAAGGATTGCGTTTGTGTGTGCTCCTGTGTTCTTGACCTCCCCTCTTTGACCCTTTTGTCTTACAGCGAAATCCAATTTCAGGCCTCAGTAACCTTCTCTGATCCTAAATACTGAAGAAATTACAGCAGTTGCACCTTTAAGCTGGTCACTGCTGAACACACCCCATTATGTTTCGGGACCTGGCACATCAATCAAAGGCTCTGTCTCCCTCATCCCATCTGTACTCCCACCGATGACCCCTGACTTCTGACCTCTAGTCGGTCTACCACGGTGGGTGCTGTCGAAGGCGGATCCACCAGACAGAGGCTAATTAGGTCAGATTGTGGAGAGCTGTGCATTACAGCCAAAATTGGAAACATATGCTGCGACCAACAGTGAGAGAAAGTGAGAGAGAACACCAGGAAAGAGGTAATGGTGGTGGTGAGGTGAGGAAAATAGGGATAATGTAAGGTGGAGCGACAGTAATGAAGGAGATCTATGGATGAGAGAAGGGGAGGAAAAATGGATTTAATGAATGAATGACACCTCTTTAAGACCATAAGTCTAACCTCAGGCTCAGGAGAGCCTTTGTGGACAGTGCATTGGTCTCCTTGACAGCTCTGCTATTTTCAATAATTGCTGTAATAGCTGTATGTAACAGATTGTAATTGCTTTGATATTTGAGGTTTGAGGTGGGATATTTATTGCCATAGAAATAAAACTGACATGGATACACACTGAGCAAGCGACAAAAAAGGGGGAAAAGGGAAGGTTTTTCCAAACTCTATAGGAAAAATGTGTTAATGAATAGTGTAAATTTATTAAAGGTTCAGTAGGTGATTGTCTTCAGAAACATTTTCTTGTTGCGTGTGTCTCTTCACATTCCAATAGTAAGGATTAAAGTAAATGATCTAAATGTATTTTTATATTCTGAATAAGGCATAGGACTAAAAAATGTTCATCCAGTTAAAAATTGTCAGGCCGATAATTCCCTTAATTATGATAAGTAGCTCAAACTTTCTGTCAGCAAATGTAGATTTGTATAACTGCGCACCTCTGTTCCTCCGATGAACCTCCGATGTGCGTTCACACGGGCCACGGTCACGTGGACACGAGTGACAGCAGTAAAAACAAATGCTGACTCAAAACGTTTTAAAATCCTGAATTAGCACTCTGGAGGAAGGATGACACCATGGCTGAAGTATTTCTTATAGACAGGTAATGTTATGTTTTAACATTAATGTTGCTTTCTACACAACTATGACCTTTACTATGACCTTTTATGTGAAGCTGCTTTGACACAATCTACATTGTAAAAGCGCTACACAAATAAAGGTGAATTGAATTGAAAACAACTGAAAACGTGCTAGATATAATACAGTTTTTCATTCAAAATTGTAGTATTATAAAGTACTATAAAGTTTTCTAACTGGCGAATGACATGATCTAGTGGGTCTCTATCATCTTTAATGTTCGCGATTTCAGGAGGCATGGCTTTGGACGGCATGGGATGGATTGTATTTGAAAGAAATTATACTAACTGGTTAGTATTTAGGCAGATCTCCTACTGCACCTTTATTTAAATGGTAATAATTAAATCGTTTCTCAGTACTGGGTTGCAGCTGGAAGGGCATCCGCTGTGTAAAACATAGGCTGGATAGGTTGGCGGTTAATTCTGTTGTGGCGACCCCTGATGAATAAAGGGACAAGGCTGAAGGAAAATGACTGAATGAATAGTTAAATAAGATAAAATAAGACCTATTATAATTAACTAATATGGCATGTTAGTTAACTATATTTTTACTTGAAATAAAACAGTAAATACATTCATTCATTCACTTTCTTTCCGGCTTAGTCCCTACATTAATCTGGGGTCGCCACAGCGGAATGAATCGCCAACTTATCCAGCATATGTTTTATGCAGCGGATGCCCTTCCAGCTGCAACCCATCACTGGGAAACATCCATACACTCATTCACAGACACACTCATACACTACGGCCAATTTTAACATACTGTACCCAATTCACCTTTACTGTACCACATGTCTTTGGACTTTTTTGGAAACCCACACGCACGCGGGGAGAACATGCAAACTCCACACAGTAAATACAACATAATGAAATTATATAAGATGGTAAAAATACACTGTGAAATGTATGTATAAGTTTAATATATTTTGTCATTTATTTAGGTTTTTGAATTGCATTATGGGACCTTGATTTTTATTAATATTATTTTGTTTTACATATTTAATAGTTTGAAATAATTTTTTAATCTGTAAATTACGTTCTACATACATACATACATACACATATATATATATATATATATATATATATATATATATATATATATACACACACTTATACACACACACACGCACATATATACACATATATATATATATATATATATATATATATATATATATATATATATATATATATATATATATATATATATATATAAATATATGTGTGTGTGTGTGTGTGTGTGTGTGCGTGCGTGTGTGCGTGTGCGTGTGTGTGTATATGTAGAACGCAGAAAATTTCTTATACAATATACAGTTTAAAACTTCAATAAAAACCACTTTAAGCTGCAGAGATTAATTCTCAAGATCAAAAGTTGAAAGAGCAGAGAAGTCCCATTATGCAATTTATAACCATAAATACAGAGGAAAATTAAATGACAAAATAACAAATAAATAACAAACTATGGAAACTTTTATTTAACATATATTTTTAAAGCGTATATACATTTTTACTTGTTTTGAATTAAAGATTTCCTATTTTAATTCAAAGTGGAATTTGAATAAAATAAAACTAATTTATAATGTTGAATCAAATCTAAAAGAACGTCTTGCGGATACAAAAATAGCACTGGTTCAATGATAATAATCAGCATCTATTTATTAAATATCTCTATCACATGACGTGGGAAAGTCTTTTATCTTTGTCATTGTTTCGGCATCTGAAAGATGTGCAATTTCGTCAGAGGCTCCTGTGTGTGTGTGTGACTCAGTGTCTGTATCGTGCGGTGAGGTCCTGTCATGGGTATGTGTTTGGGGTGTAGAGTGGTAAAAGGCATCTAAAGAAAACAAGTACTGCTGGTTCGCACCACATAATAAGGTCCTTTGCATAATTACGATGCAGAAATATATTTTTATCTCTCAATGTCAAGGTGTCAAGAGAACTCTGTACATGCGCATATATGTGTGCGTTCAGCCATTCGAGTGCGAGTGTTTGAAAGAACTTTTGTATCTGCGTTTGAGTTTGTCCCTTCTTTCCTTTTCTACCTTTGTTCGCCTGTCATCTCGCTCAATACCTCAGTGACTCCTCGCTCTCAATCATTCTCTGTTCCTGTGGCTCTCTCGCATTCTCACTCCTTCAATCTCACCAATATGCCCTGGGGTTGAAATATCTAAGTGCACACGAAACAAGTTCAGACAAAACCAGAGAGACAGAATAGTGTTAAGGAGGTAAAGACTGGGAGTGAATGACACTAAATGCCAAGAGGGAGGAACAGCGTCAGGAGAGGACATGAGCAAAGATATGAGGGGGCCGGACTGCGTTTTAGACCTCATTGAGTTTTGTGTTTGTGTGTGTTCGTATGTGCGTGCTCACCTGTGTTTTGTGTGTTAAATATGAAGTTCCACAGTGGTTCCCCGTTCCTCATTTGAAAACCTCTTTTCTGTACCCCGCTCTTTCTCTTATTCTCTCCCCCATCTCTCTCATCCCCTAACTCTTTCAGGGACAGTCTCACAGGGGCAGGGTTGTAACAGAACACTTCTCCCTTTTGTTTCCTTTCTTTTCCTTATCCTTTCATCTTTTTAAACTTTCTGGGGAAATGGGTTTTGGTGGGATGGAAATTTCTGCTGGGTGAAAGGAGGAAAGAGGAGGGGAGAGCGAAAAGATGGAGAATGAGAGAAGGCAATATACATCTCCAGCTATAAAACTAAAGGCTAGTTGGCAGTAGATTCTGAAAAAAAAATCTTCAGGAGGAAATTGCAGAAACAAATTGCCCCCTAATTTGAGAGCTAGTCACAAACTCCAAGCAGTTCAGACCACCATAAATGAAAATTCTGCCGTTGTAATGTTTCATTGCAGTTACAAACAGCTAAAAGGTTATAAGGTATATGAGGGACATTCTAAAATGCTTAACGTGAAAATGCTTAATGTGGCTTAATGTACCTAAACATCAACCAGAGAAACCCAAATTTCTGTCAAACTGTACTTGTAATTAACAGTGACTACTGTTAGTATGTGAAAAAACATCACATTAAGCGATTTCTCCCCACTGAAATCTATTATAAGGAAAAAGCTTAACGTGGCGTAATGTACCTTAACAACAAGCGGGGAAATTTGAATTTATATCCAATCTTACTTGGGATTAGCACTAACTACTAGCAAAAGAATGAGTTCCGTTTCCACAACTAAAATGAACAATATAGACCCTTTTCACATTTCCAGGCTTCTCGGAGAATACAACAAATATTTTTTTACATACCCATTTGCTCAAATAATAAATGAAAAACTCAACAATGATGTTAAAAAAGACTTTCAGGGAAAAAAAATTGTACGAGACTGATAACGGCAGCCAGAGGAGAGAATAACGTCAAATTTACTGTCCTGTCCCATAGACGCTGCATTAGAAACACCATGCACAAGCTGTAATTGATTTTTTGTCATTTGAAGCAAAGATGATATACTACATACATAAATGCATTTAAATGTTCATACGTTTTTAAAACAATCTGAATATTAAAAACTTTCAAGGATTTAAAATTATGATGACCGTAAAACACGCTATAGCAGGCTTGTAAAAAGGGTCCATTGTGTTAAGCGTTTTCCCCTATGTTGTTGTGGGGATGTCAATGACATGCACAAGCACATATTTTTGACAGCAAGGGTTAATCTATTATAAATAATATTTAATTTTATGAACAGCCTTTTTGACATTTGGTTCCCCTCGGTTGTTGTAAAGTTACGCTAAGCCTTTCCTTATTATGGACTTCTATGGGGGAGAAAATGCTTAACGTGATATTGTTCACTTTACCTGTGGAATTAGAGCCCGCTCTTTTACCAATTCTTTTAACACAAGTAAAGTTTGACAGAAATGTGGGTTTTCCTGGTCAGTGTTAAGCTACGTTTAGCCACATTAAGCTGTTTCCTTATAATGGATTTCTATAGGGAGAATGCTTAAAGTGATATTGTTCACTTGATACACTAAAATAAAAGCAGAAAGTGTTATATAGTATATTTTGATTATCTCTGAATGTTGTTAAGTTAAACCACATTAAGCTCTTATAACGGACTTCAGTGGGGATGAAATGCTTAACGTGACATTGTTCACTTCATCCACAGAATCAGGGCTTGATCTTTTGCTAGTAGTTAGTGTTAATTACATGCAAAATTTCATAGATTTTTGGTGTGCCCCACTTGTTGAAGTACGTTAAGCCATGTTAAGCCTTTTTTTTATAATGGACTTAAAACACATAACGTGAAAGTTTTCACTCACTAAAAACAGAGCTCATTCATCAGAAAGTGTTTGTCATGCGTAAAATTGGATATAAATTTGATTTCCCCTATTTGTTGTTAAGGTACATTAAGCCACATTAAGCTTTTTCCTTATAATGGAGTTATAACGAGGAGAAAACGCTTAACGTGATGTTTTTCACTTTATCTATGGAATTGGGACTCGTTCTTTTTACAGTAGTAACTGTTAATTAGGCATGTGCCGGTATCACATTTTCATGCTGCGATTAATTGATTGAGCTTTTATCACGGTATACGGTATTATCACGATATTGTAATTTTACTAGAGAAACAGGTAAAAAAACACAAAAAACTTCAGTTTCGTCAACTTAGTAACTTTAATAACTTTTTAATTAACTAAAAGTATCTCAAACATTTAAATACAAATAAATATAAATAAAAAAATACACAATATAAAAGTAAACTTAAGCAATTATATCAAAGTGAATGTGCAAAGGGAAACCGTCTTCGATCAGCAATCCCTCTGCATTTTTTTGGAACCCAAAATATTTCCAAACCTCTGACTTTACCCTTTTTGAAGGGGGATAAATTGTCGGCAGCGTTCCTCCTTCCGCCATGCTTCTTCTTCGTGTGAGGATTAGAGAGCGGTGGCGCGCACTGCGTGCACACAGTGCTTCTCCATGCGGGGATTGTTTACATCAGAGTGCGCATCAGTTCTGCGCAGCATATACGCAGTGTTTCTTCAAGCGGTTGATAGAAAATAAGCTGAAGGGGGATAAATTGTCGGCAGCGTTCCTCCTTCCGCCATGCTTCTTCTTCGTGTGAGGATTATAGTGCGGCGGCGCGCACTGCGTGCACACAGTGCTTCTACATGTGGGGATTGTTTACATCAGAGTGCGCATCAGTTCTGCGCAGCATATACGCAGTGTTTCTTCAAGCGGTTGATGGAAAATAAGCTAAGGCGCGTTCTAAGAATATAAATTCGGATCTATTCTTTTTCACGGTATTTTGAAGTGCCCGCGATAACAATATCGTGCATATTCATTACCGTGATTTATCGCATTACCGGATACCGGCACAAGCCTACTGTTAATTACAAGTACAGTTTGACAGAAATTTGGGTTTCTCTGGATGATGGTTAGGTACATTAAGCCACGTTAAGCTTTTTCATGTTAAGCGTTTTAGAATGTCCCTGTATATGACACACTTGTTTGGTGTGATTGGTTTAAATATAAAGGAGCGGTTCATACAAAATGATTTGTTTTCTTGTTGTTGTTCATTTATTCACCCTTATATCATATCATCCATGATGTACAGTGGGTGACTTTTCTCTTTAGCAGAACATTAAATTTCTTGAACCGGGATATATCAAAATAAAGTAAATGGCTACCAACACTTTGAGAATGAAAAAAAAAAAAGCACACATACAAGCAAAACAAAATTAACACCTGTGCCTGCTTGATGATACACTGAGGTCTTGAGATGTGAAACAATTAGTCTGTGCATAAAACTGAACATGACATTACCTTTAATAAACAGCTTTAGCAGTCGGTCTGCGTCTTCAAGACAGTCTGGAGCACAAGCTTCTTGTTGCATTTGATGTTTAAAGACACAAACTTGTCTGTGCCAACATCTTGGATACCCTGAAGGTGAATAAATAAACAGCAAATATTTATTTTGGGATGAACCTTCCCTTTAATGTTTCCTTGCAGTTATCAACAACTAAAAGGTCATTGGGTGTATGGTGCACTTGTTTGAGGGTGATTAGTTTGAACTTAAACTCAGTTAACTGACAACAAATCACCTCCCAAGGCAGTCCATCCATTAAATTTAAAACATTTCCACTATTTTTTGTGTTTTTCATTGTGAGAACTCTGTACACCCACCGCCAGCAGATGGTCCTCGTCCTTTTTTTCCTTCACCATAATGTCTTCTTTCACTCTGTCCATTCCTCTTCTTCTAAACCAGCCCTCTTTCACTCCCACTGGCTGTGTTGTCCCCCTCACCGCCTTTCATGAAGATACCTTACCACACGACTTCAGCACTCAGACCTCGCCGCGGGAATTTCTGCATCCACTAAACGAACAATTTCAAACTTTTCTTTCGTATTAAGCGTCTCTCGTTTACAGCTCGGCGGTTTGGTGTCTGGCTGCTGGAAAAGTGAAGTTCAGGCTCATACACGCTGTGTCAGAGGTGTATTATTGCTCTGGTTGTTCACCACTTGCATGTCAATCTTCCAGAAAGTCGCGCGCGAGGACTGACTTGAGATTATTAGGCGCTTGTTTAACAGATAACCGTGGAAATACAACTCGACGTGGACCTCCTGAAACTGGACTTCGGAGATGATCTGAGGGTACTCTGCAGTTTGAACCATGTGAAGCGGGAGCTGTTGTGGAAATTTCGTTGATTTTTGAGTGAGACTGACTGACTGTTGAATCAATGTGGTGTTTGCCGAAGTTACGTGTGGCCCGAAACTCACCTAAACGGTAGGTGTTCCGTGTTTTAGCCGAAATACCTCGGTGTAATACAGGTGTATTACAGACACATATTCACACGCTTCCGATGCTGATAACAATCTAAAGTGGTGTAATGACAGATGGCGTTTTTATCGTAACAGTTAATTTAAAGTGAGGATCGGACTCGTTGACAGGTTGTCAAGCGTCGGAATTAGCGAACTGAATCGGAATGTGAATCGAATCTTTATATGGTTCACCTATGATTCGTTCAATAAGTGGACTGAATTCTGTCCGAGTACAGAACTGAGAGTTGGACTTTTGATAGAATTTTATTACATGCTGTCCAGTCTGGTAATGTACATTGATTTCAGTATTGTGTATTTCAAATTAGCCTAACATAAGGTAAATTACTTTGTTTTAGTTAACGTCAGCTGAATCATGGCTTTTACAGACACAACGTTATACATCCATACTAAAAGTGAGCAGTTGCCTGGTAGATGAGACACTATACAACAACTGGACTTTCCTGGTTAAATAAATACACAAATGAATAAAAAAATAAACAAACACATATGCTAAATTAATAAATAAATAAATCATGTATTTGCACAGGAGCATATCAAGATCAGTCATTAAACATGATGAATCGTTTTAGAATCGAATCGACTCTTGGAAACAGGCTGGACTTAGGTCCCTTGATCTTCAAAAGAGTTGAATAGAAAACTTTTTTGGCTAAAGATCAAATGTGATCGCATATGTTTTCAAAACTAGCCGCTAGCGACTCGACAAAATGGATGTGTGCTGTAACTTTAGTCAAAATAATGCTGTCCCGAACGCGGACTCGCTGAAACTTGCGTCGACTGACAGTTTCAGATGTTGACCAGGTGTTTACTTTCCGCGGTCAGCAATTACTGTTCACTTTTGTTTACCTGCACACCTCAGAAGGAGGTCTCTGAAGTCAGTCCAACCCGCTGTTACAAATACACAGTAGTAGGTGTGTTTTGTTTGTCTTTTAGCATGACCCTGTCATCCGAATGAATGGTAGATTCAACAATCCATATCGTCGAAGAATATAATATTGTCATCTGAAGGAATGGTAGATTCAATAATCCATATCGTTTAAGAATATACTATTTAAGAGGTTATGGAGGAAGTGTGAAAAACACATACCTATAAGAGGGTAATGATGTGTAAGCGTTTACACAGTAAAGGAGTTTTAGCTTGGAGCAGCCATTTAGAATAATAATTAACACATGCACATCAGTCACCTGCCCAGCTAGCCTATAAAATCAGAAACACAAACAGAAGCTCACAACCTTTGATTACTGTATAATGAATGTTTATGTAACTGTTTTCTCACCCCTGTAACACATCACTGTGTGGGGGTAAGTCTTTTGACACACAATACAGGAAAATTAACCTACAGGTATTCAGTCAAACGTGAACCTTTCTTCCTATTATTCAGTCAAGAACTAAAGTAAACAAAGGTTTTTCTCAGAGGGAAAAGGTGGATGGAGATCCTCTCATAGTGTACAAATTTGTCACCCAGTGTGTGGTATCCATTTTCAGATGTTTAAGCTGCTGGCTTCTCAACAGCAGCGGAGCGCCTCTGACCAGAAACATCTGATGTTTTTGTACATGATTAAGAGACGAAAATGATTTAATGAGAAAGAGGAGGGTCAGTTATGTTTGTCTTGAAATAATATCCCCTGCCAGACAAGAAATGTTTTTTTTTCCCCCTACCCAGAGAAAATTTTTGCTACATCCTTTTTTGTACTCGCTTTTAAATTAATTTAAAGAGAGATTTTTCATAGTTTTAGGCTAATTGTCATTCATAATGATGATAATTCATAATGACGTTTATACTGTATGTAACATTTATATTTTTTCTTTTTAAAAATTGCCCCATTTAGCTTCTCAGTGTAAACTACAATGCAGAAAACAGTGACAACATATAACGTTCATGTTCAGTTTATAGATGTAGATGTTTATAGATGTTCAGTTTAGAGATAAATATGTCAAATCAACAGTAGTGGGATCCATGACTACCACTGCATTCCATTGGGAAGAGCTCGTCCCTCTGCCCTAATTCAAGGTATAAACCTGTGTGACACCATTCAACTCTGTAGGGGCCTGAAGTGTTCATCAGTTGTGCTCTTCGAAATCCTTCATCCCAAAGTGCCCTTGAAAGTGGCCAGTTTTATACACTTTGATGTCATGATTGTTTTCACTCTGAGGTGTGCTTTGGAAGGTTATATATATATATATATATATATATATATATATATATATATATATATATATATATATATATATATACAATTTGAACGCACTGTGTATCTGCAGAGGTGAATGGGGTTTATGCATTCTAACTACTGGCCTGGAATGCATAACATATCATTTTTGTTGTTTTCAGCAATACTTGTGAACAGAATTTTTTTTTTCCAATTCGATTTGCTCTGTAAGTTAAATTTTTTTAAAACAATAAGGACAACAACTTTCTGTTGTTGAAAAACATTTTTGTTGTTGTCTAAACTTACCAAAAACACTTCAAATTAAACGTTCCATATTTAAATACATGTTATAGTTTGTGGTATTGCCCTATCCTTCCCCACTCACTCACTTTCCTTTAGTCCCTGAATCATCAGGGGTCACCACAGCGGAATGAACTGACACTTACTCTGGCATTTGTGTTTTATGCAGATGCCCTTTCAACTGCAACCCAACAACATGAGCACATTAACTCATGAATCCCCAGTGCTGCGAAACACCCATACACACTCATTCACACACTCATACACTACAGCCAATAGTTTATCCAATTCTCCTATACCGCATGTCTTTGGACTGTGGGGGAAAGAAGAGCACCTAGAAAAAACCCAATCAAACACAAGGAGAAAATATAAACTACACACAGAAAACCTATCTGGCCCAGCCAGAACTTAAACCAGCGACCTTCTTGTTGTGAGGCAACAGTGCTAACCACTGAGCACCTGTGTCGCCCTGCCACATTCTTTAGTTAAAAAATGTCAGTGTCAATAGCCTAGTGGTTAGTGTGTCAACGCAAAGCACCGAAGTGCTCACAGTAACCCGAGTTTTATTCCCAGCTCGAGGTCCTGTGCCAATCTTTCCCCTCTCTCTGCTCCCCTCACTTTCCTGTCTATAATCTCCACCGTCCTGTCCATTAAAGGTGAAAACCCCAAATCCTCTTTACCATTTTAAAGATTTACTTCTTTGGCATTTTGCCTTTTATGAGAGGACAGTAAAGTGAGAGAGAGAGAAAGAGAGGGGGACAGTATCGGAAAAGGTCCATGAGCCAGGATTCGAATATGGCACTGTTGGATCAATGTTGCACTTTAACGCTGACAAATCCTCTTTACTATTTGATGTTAGACAGGACAGATTGATGAATGATGATGTGCAAATCTAGTCAGACATTTGATGAAAGAAGCAAAGAAAAAAACTCTGGAATCTGAATGCTTTTATTAGACAGTATTAAGATCCAATCACTTGATTGGAAATTGGGCCCGATCACGCAGTTTCAGACTTGATCGGAATCAGACGTTACCTCCCGATCAGAACTCGAATATATATGTATACATGTGTACTTTCTCATTATTTTTGAAAACATCTATAGTTATGCGGGGCACAGAGTTAGACCTCTTTCTTGACTTCACACAGAAACAGCTACACATGTGGCAGGACATCACTTTGTTGCAGAGAGGCTATTGGTTAAATGCTGGCAAAGTAGAAAACGGAGGCAGCTTGAAGTGGAAAGCGCGAGTATGTCTGCAGTCTGGAGGTATTATAAAGTTGAAGATGACAACATTGCCATAGCAAATTAAGATATGTAAATTTGGGATTGCCTGCCGGGTATTTTCAGCTGAGGTGCTATTTGTTTTTATATTAGATTTTTTAAATATATTTACTGTTGCACTACAGTCTACAAGTGTAGAACTGATGTTATTTGTTACTTGATTGTTCAAGCTACAGAAGTGCTCTGTTTGTTAACAGAGATGTTGAATGTTAAAAAAAGGTGAACTAAATGAGAAATAAGGAACATCCTGGATCTGTTTCTTCGCTCTTCTTTATTCTTTTTTAATGTATTATAGAAGTATCGGATCGGGTTTCGGTATCGATACTCAAAATTAAATGACTCGGACTCAAGGTCAAAAAACCTGATTGGCACATCCCTATTAGACAGTTTTAATAATTGGTCATATTTACTCTGTTAAAAAGTTATGAGTTATGAAAAAAATACATATATATTTATATTTTATGAAAAGTCACTAAACAGAAATGAAAAAATACAAGTAATAAAAATTATGACTAAAAATCCAAGACATAAAAAAAAAGTGTCACAATATAACACATTTACCACCATTACAAGCCTTTATGTGGTGTTTTCTGTCCAAATCTTTGTGTCTTCATTTGAGAGCCAGTGTGCTGCGTTGGATGCTTATGGCCGAGTGTATAGGGTGAGTGGGACGATGGGAAAATTCCAAAATCGTCAGACACGTCAAGTCTGAACAGGGGGATTGTAGAATGTCTATAATGACTCATGCTTTTGTTCAGATTGGAGAGGATAAATAATAAAGGCCATACATCTGCAATAACCGATTTGACAGGCTTGTCATTGTGACAGCGTGAAGTGGTAGTAGATCTTCCGGCCGATTTCCAGTTAAGAATTGAAGAAGGAGGTTATTTATAAAGCAGGCTTCAAGTTTTCAGCGGCGTGAACCTGAGAATAGAACCAAGTGGGAGAGCCTAAAGTGTTTGTGTAAGGTGGCTTTTGTCTAGAAGATGGCAGATTACGCTTGTCATGGTGGTGGGAGTAGTGGGTTCAGATCAAAGATATGCGAGGATGTGTGCGCACAGGTTTTTGAGGTAGAGGCTATAAGATCAGGTTAAACATGCGGGTTCATTGTGCTTGGGTTTTTTATGTCAGGCTGGAGGCTCATTTTTGAGCTGCGTGGAAGGTGAGGAGAGAAAGTTCAGGAGCCTGGATGGCAGAGTTTGTGAAGCATGTCATTGCTGCAAATGGAGTGCGCTGATGAAGTGCTTTTGCATGTCAGCCAGTGTCTACAGATATGCCTCCTGCACGTGTGTGTGCCTGCCTACTGCTTGTGTTCCCGTTCCAAAACAAACATACTGTATGCATTAATGGGCATGGCTTCCTCTCAAATCACACACGTACTCATGCGCTACACCCTTTTCGCTTAGGTGCACACACACACACACACATACCACAACAAATTCTTTGATTTATGCTTGTAACATCTAAGTCATTTTTGGTTTAGTCAAAAGATTTTTCTGATCTATCATTTTTCAGCAGTAAAACTTCAATAGACAAAACTATTCGGAGCATGTTTTTAGCTATTAGTCAATTTGTTGTGGTAATTTTGTGGGGACATAAAGAAAATGGGTTGGCATGCATTTTTGGAATGATTTTTTTTTTTGTTGAAAATAGCTGTAACCATGTGTTAAGGTCAACAAGTTTATAAATATATATTAATTGTATTATTTTGACACTTTCATACAGAATTTCCTAGTAAATGATAACTAAAGTAGTACTAAAAACTGAAGTAGTACTAAAATAGTATTTGTTTTAAATACAAACAAACATACTGGAACACACCTCATTTACAAATTTAAAGCTTACGTTCTATAGTGCAGGCTGAAAAATTGAATGTGGCATGAATTCTAAAAACAAATTCAAATATAAATATAAATAAACTAATTATTTATAAATGTTTTACTTTGATAAATTAGGATGCAATTATTTATGAATCATTATTCATTGTTTTTTCCCTTTGGCTTAGTCCCTAATAACTGGAACAATCGGAGGAAACCCACTCGAACATGGGGAGAACATACAAACTCCACATAGAAATGCCAACTAACCCAGCTTGGACTCAAACCAGCGACCTTTTGCTGTGAGGTGACAGTGTTTACTAGGGCTGCACGATGTTGGAAAAATCTAACATTGCAATTTTTTAAAATTTTGCGATATATATATATAAATACAATTTCACTAGATGTGTTGAATAAGTATTTGGAAAGAATTTATAATTTTAGATTGATTGGGGCGATTCTGTAAGAGAGTGTATATGCATAAAATATTAGAAACAAGCATAGATAAATTCAGTAGTGAAAAACATACCAATTAAATAAACAGCTTTTATTGTTTTCTAAGGAGTCAAACTAACTTTAAACAAATATAAAATGTTAAAGCACAGTCTTCATTTTTTTAAACGATTCAATAAAATGAATTGTTAATAATTTGTCAAAGTTACAAATTGTACAATTACTTAGGCCTGAATGCTTTCAAACTCTAACATGATCACAGGCCTCAAAAAACACTAGCGAAATGATAAATAATAATCCAGACTCGACATCGTGTATAATGTGACTACTACGAATTATCACATTGCGATATCGATGTTAAAATGTCCAGCTCTAGTGCTAAATACTAAGCCACCGTGTCGATATATATATAATACATATATACATATATATATATATATATATATTAATGACTAGGCATGGGCAGATTCTGACAGTATGATAACCTTTGATAAAAATATCACGGTTTTCTCTGTATTGGGATTACTGCTCTAAAATATATTCTTTTTAAATGTCTGAGTAAAAAACAAAAAAACATTTTCCCCTTTAAACACAATATATTTTATTTGGAGACAAATGTAAAATATTTGGAAATATTAAACATGTGAACAGTCACACTAAATAATTTGTTTCATTTGTTTCAAAAACACAGACTTATTTACAATTTAAAACAGCATCTTTGAATATATAAATATAATAAATTGGTTCATTTTCTGCTGGAGATACTGCTGTCCTAATAATGTAAAAAAAAAATAAAAATCAATCTTACATATATTGTATGAATGGTATAGCAGAAAATTTGGGCGGTTTTAAAACCTTGACTTTTCCAAACCGTGCTATACCTTTAAAATAGTCCCATGCCTAATAATGACACATGCCAAGTTATTCAATTTAAACGGTTGTTGAAAATAGATGTTTTTCAAAACCACACAAAACCAAAAACATGCGTTTCTAACAATTAAATTAAAGTTTTTAAACTTAGACTTTTATATTTCTTTCATATTATCTCAACTCAATCAAAACACTGAAAAATAATATCCATCCATCCATTTACACAACTGGGACTCAGTTAATCTCACAACACATTGATGCTTTATTTAATATAAAATATACATCACCCTGCAGCCCAAGAGGTTACTCACTGAAGCAAAGCAGAGCTGAGCCTGGTCAGTACCTGGATGGGAGACCACATGGGAAAACTAGCTTGCTGAAAGTGGTGTTAGTGAGGCCAACAGGGGAGTCCTAATACCCCAGTAAAGTGAAGGGGACACTAAACTGTCAGTGAGCGCTGTCTTTCAGATGAGACATTAAACAGAGGTCATGACTCCCTGTGGTCATTAAAAATCCCATGGCACTTCTCATAAAGAGTAGGGGTGTAACCCCGGTGTCCTGGCCAAATTCCCTCCATCCGCCCTTGCCCATCATGGCCTCCCAATCATCCCCATCCACAGAATTGGCTCCATCACTGTCTCTCTACTCCCCTAATAGCTGGTGTGTGGTAAGTGCACTGGGGACGTTGTCCTGTTGCTGTCGTAACATCATCCAAGTGGATGCTGCACACTGGTGGTTATGTGGAGAGCCCCCCCTCATGATTGTGAAGTGCGTACATTAATATCCTGTATAATAGCATTTTTGTTGTTGTAAAATAACGTACATTTTTTACGACGATTGTTAAAAAGGTACAAAGTGTTGTCAGATGTACAAAGTATGTTTCCGTCATTGTTTGCATGCACAAAAGACTATAAATCTCCACCTGCAGAATTCATCAAAGCTAATTTGCATTTAGAAGAAAATCAAATCTCTTTGGCATAACGCACACCTGTTTACACGTTCAACGTAAACAGGAAGTAAGCACTCATACATGTATTTCTCCGTGTCCCGGCATGCATACATGTGAACGTGGTGGCATTCTTTCTTTCTGTGCGTGTGTCCGCAGGCTCGGTTGCGCATTGTGTGCGAGCGTGTTGGTTTGGCTTGAGTGTTATTAGAAAACAGCGTCCGGGGTGGAGTGCTGTTATTATGAGCGTCACAAGTGGTGATTTTGCACTTCGCAACAGCCTTCCTGTCCACCCACTCTCTCCTTATGAGCCTAATGATTATCTTTCCCCAAACCATCAGTGACTCCACTCTGCGATTGCTGGTTTCACTCACCCCCGTCCCGCTTCATTTTTTTTTTCTCAAGTGTCCCGCCTGGGGAAACCCAGGAGGAATCTTCTCAGCTGCATCACTGACATACTGAGCATTCTTCTTTTTTTCAACCCTCTTTCTCTCTTAAACTGCCTCTCCCTCCCTCATCTCTCAGCACGACAATAACAGGATTGGTGAGTGATTTACACCTGCCCGTAACATTGGACACGTCCCTCACTGTAACATCAGTAAGAAGATGATAGACTCTAGCACAGATATTTTTGATGTTTGTTTATTTATTTTGGTGTACTTTGTACATATTGTTGTAAATAGCCGACAGAGGGTATTAACCCTTGGGTACTGTTCAAATTGACTACCCTTTCGTTATGTTTGTGGCTTTTTTTGCCCCATTGACTTCCATTATTATGACATTTTTGGATTGCAAAGCCGTGACAGCATATAATCATGCATTCTTGATTGTTGGTGGTTTTACCTGTTGGCAGGAGGTAAAATGTGTAATTTTCACAGTTGATCATCAGTTGGCAACATTAACCCTTTTGATAGGCCTGTGCACAAAAGTTTCTGGCTTATACATGGAGTAAAACAGCAGATAATAGTGTGTGTATGTGTGTGTGTGTATACATGCACTTTCTATGTTTATTATGTTCTGAGAGCTGAGCTGCTTATTTTGATTGTCTCAGACGTATCAAGATAAGTGCACAAAGGTCTCACACACACACACACAATATTGACAGGCGGATTGGTGCAGCAGCAGCAGTAATGCGGTCAATGTATCGGTTCGTTGTGTCTGAGTTGCAAGGCAACGCTCTCGATTTACTGGTCAATCTACGTTCCTACTCTCACCTGTGGTCATGAGCTTTGGGTTATGACAGAAAGGACAAGATCTCGGATACAAGCAGCCGAAATTAGTTTCCTTTGCAGGGTGGCAGGGTGCACCATTATAGAGGCCTAGGAACACCTCGGGATCCCCCCGGAGGAGCTGGAGGAAGTGTCTGGGGAGAGGGAAGTCTGGAGATCTCTCCTAAGACTGCTGCTCCTGTGACCCGGCCCCGGAAAATCAGATGAAAATGAAATGAAACCTCTTCCCAACAGAAAAAACCCACCAACAATCAAGAATGCATCATAATATGGTGTCATGTTTTTGCAAACAAAAATGTAATTATAATGGAGGTCAATGGGGCAAAAACAGTCACGAACATAAGAAAGGATAGTAAACTTGCTCGGTCCTCCAGGTTGTGGGTTGAGTGTTGGGCTAACGACCCACCTTGTAAAAATTAGATGTTATGAAACACCAACATGGTGCAGATAAATATCAACTTCGATATAAAAATCGCTCTTGCAGTAAGTAAATTTGCCCAGCATTGTTGAATTTTTTTACATTTTCAAAGTGTCATCCCAAAATATGTGTCCAAATAAGGTTTGTCACCTAAAATCATTCCATTTGCTGAAATCAAATCAAGACTCAAAATCAGCCCAGAGAGGATGAAAACATCCTCAACAGCACACAAGGGTTAACACTGACTCCTATGCTTAATAGGACACCCAGAAATACAAACAATGGCAGCAGTGGCGTTGGGCTTAAAGCATGTGGCAGTAACATTGGTTTGAGTTGGATGTTGGGAGGACTTTATTGTGCCACTTAGGTGGCATCCATTTGATTAAAAAAATCCTATTTATTATGGGGTATCATCGTGCCCGTGTTTTATAATGTAGACTTGCTATTTTCACTAAGTATATATAGCATCTAACTACACATTTGGCAAAGAAAATACAGCACTGTTTACATTGTGTCAATAGAATCGCTATTTGCACTGAAATGTAAAAAGCATGTTCCTAACAGTTTACTAGGGATGCTCTTATTGATCAGCTGAAGATCGGTATCGGCAGATAATCACATTTAATGACTCTATTGGTACTCGCCATTCATCGCAGGGCATTGTTTAGGAGTTTACAAGCAGAGGAAGACGCACTTGTGCACCAGTATATTATACATAGCCTACAACAGCCACAATGTGAGAAGGTAAATGATTTGTGGAGATGTGATTGATCGATGCGCTCGCATCACAATAGCTAAAATATATACAGTGACCTCTGTTTATACATTCTATTGGTGTGACTTGCGTGAGTTATGGTCTCTGTTGCAAGTTCAACCATTGTATTTACCATTTTTTGAGCTGCTGCGACATGAGCAGAGCGATTATTACAATTTTTATGTTATATTATTTTCTGTAAAGCTGCTTCTGGCCATAATATGTTCACACCTGAATGGTTATAAGAGATGTGTTTAAGGGATGGAGACACGGTGGCACAATAGGTAGTGCTGTCGCTTCACAGCAAGAACGTCACAGGTTCAAGCCGCGGCTGCGTTTATTGGCATTTCTGTGTGGAGTTTGCATGTTCTCCCCGCGCTCGTGTGGGTTTCCTCTGTGTGCTCCAGTTTCCCCAACAAGTCCAAAGACATGCAGTACAGGTGAATTCGGTAAGCTAAAATGGTCCGTAGTGTACGTGTGTGAATGAGAGTGTATGGGTGTTCCCCAGTGATGGGTTGCAGCTGGAAGAGCATCCGCTGTGTAAAACATGAGCTGGATAAGTTGGCAGTTCATTCCGCTGTGGCAACCCCGGATTAATAAAGGGACTAAGCTGAAAAGAAAATTAATAAATGAATGTTTAAGGGATTATATGTAACATCCTTAATTTATTCTCTTAGGTAAGTCGAGATCTCAACTTTAGTATCATACTTAAGAGGGAAAATGTTCTTAATGCATTATAAAGCTTGAAGCATTAGAATCGGTACTCTGTGTTGGCCGATCACCATAACAAGGAATCGGTACTCGATCAGCTCCAAAAATCCTGATCGGAGCATCTCTACAATTTACTTTTTTGATTTGGCATAAACAACTTATAATTCATATTTGCACTAATTACAAGAAAGCTGTATTTCACTTTATGCATTAAACTATCTCAAATTTACAGTAAGGCAAGATTTAATGTCACAAATATGAGTTCAATGTTTTTTAATGATGTTATAAACTTATTCATATTCCTTCGGCTTAATCCCTTATGTATCAAGGGTCACCACAGTGGAATGAACCACCAACTATTCCAGCACATGTTTTACACAGCGGAGACCCTTCCAGCTGCAACCCAGTACTGGCAAACACCCATACACTCTCACGTGCATGCCAGTTTAGTTCATCCAATTTACCTATAGTGCATGTCTTTGTGGGGGAAACTGGAGTACCCGGAGGAAACCCATGCAAACCCGGGGAGAACATACAAAAGCCACTCAGAAATGCCAACTTGTTGAGCCGGGACTCAAAGCAGCGACCTTCTTGCTGTAAGATGACAGTGCTAATCACTGAGCCACCATAACACCTAAACTTATTACATAAAAATGATAGAAATATGTATAATACAGCTGAAAATCCAGCTTTGTGTCACTGGAATAAATTTTGTTTTAAAAAGAAAACAGTTCTAACTGTAGCAGAGTATTTCACAATATAACTGGTTTGCTGTAGGTTTTTTTTATCACTGAAATGCAGCCCTGATTTATAGACAGATAGATGGCACAAGCAGCAACATCATCTGATCATTTTACATGTGGTGGTTTTGCTTCCACCTGGTGGTTGACAGAATGTGTTTCCAGAAGTGAGTGCTGAAAGTAAAAGGAAGAGAGATTATCATCCATCAGTGTAGTTTTACTCTAACCCCCACTAAATAAACACATAAATCACCGCCTCGAGGCCAGGAGCTTGTCTTATAGAAGACTACTGAACTTTGCCTTTCCTGTCGATAAATAACCCAAATCTCAAAGGTATTCTCATCACTGCTGAGAATTGTGTTACAGATATGTGCGAATATGGGATCATCGGGTCAAACGTACAGTTTAAGTCAGAATTATTAGCCCCCCTGTTTATTTTATCCCCAATTTCTGTTTAACAGAGAGCAGATTTTTTTTCAACACATTTCTAAACATAATAGTTTTAACTCATTTCTAATAACTGATTTATTTTATCTTTGCCATGATGACAGACATTACATAATATTTGACAGATATTTGTCAAGACACTTCTATACAGCTCAAAGTGACATTTATGAAATAATTAGACAAGTTATTGTATAATGATGGTTTGTTCTGTAGACATGGAAAAAAAAATATATATAGCTTAAAAGGGGCTAATAATTTTGACCTTAAAATTAAAAAAAATTTAAAGCTGCGTTTATTCTAGCCGAAATAAAACAAATAAGACTTTCTCCAGAAGAAAAAATATTATCAGACATACTGTGAAAATTTCCTTGCTCTGTTAAAACATCATTTCAAGAGTTCACACTTAGCTCACGATTTCTACATAGCTTGTTTGGCATGCTGTCCCGGGAGAGAGCCCTGAGCTCAAGGGATCCTCGAGCCCAGGGCTCCCTCCTTTCACAGGGCGAGGGGAGATTGAGCTCAGGTCGATCTGAAACTCCCCCGCTGCTGAGGCCAAGGTGAACTTCCTGAGAGTAAGACATTTAGAAAAAAGATTTAGGCTTATTTTATCTATAATTACCCACGAGGACACGGGGGGAACATCCAAACTTCGCACAGAAATACCAGATGGCCCAATGAAGACCCAACGCCATTGGTATTCTTGCTGTGAGGCAACAATGCTAGTCACTGGGCCACCGTGCCGCCCATTCTGGATAAAGGTGGAAGAAGGGGAGGAGGGGGGTTTCTTCCAGAGGAAATAGTTGTAGAGAGGAAATGAGGATATATATATATATATATATATATATATATATATATATATATATATATATATATATATATATATATATATATATATATATATATATATATATATATATATATAGTGACTTGGGATCCTTTGATTGGAGGATCGTGATTAGCTAATGTGGACCAGCTGGGTCAATCATGAGCACATGCTCCTCTCGAAATTAGTTTAAAATGAAACTTCACTTGGGGAATATTTAAAAAAAGAAAAAAATTCAAAGGGGGGCTAATAATTCTGACTTCAACTGTATATACACAAAGACTAAACCATGATTTTCGAATGAGTTTTTGAAGCCCAGAGCAGTAGAATTTATTCTTTGGCTCATGCAGTAAAGTGGCATCTTTTTGTTTGCCTCAGCCATGCTCATAAGCTGTGAAATTTACAACCTTTTCCACACATACCAGAGTTGTTTGTGGTCTCGTGTGAAACTAGGCCAGCACTAGACCAACACTGTTAGTGGCTTTATTTTAAATTGAGCTTTGCCAGACGTTGACTAGCCGATGATTTCATATCTGTGCTGACCAACCAGAGCAGGCTATTGTGAAGCATGTTTGTGGCTCTGCTCGCTCTTAAACACAAAGACATGAATCTGCTGTCTGCAGATCTGCATCGTTTTTCCACCAGCGTACGCCAGAGCAGTAAAGCTCTGTTTAACAGTTATAGCTTTATTCTGACTTCTTTTCATTAAGCCGGTATTGAGGTGGTTCATTTGAATCCTGCTGCCACCCCAAAGTGCTCTATAGACATACACAACAGTAATTGTGAATTTTAGCTCAGTATATCTCACAGTGCAACTTTTTACCCAACAGTTTAACTTTATAGCATGATAAAACTTGATTTCCCATTATGGAGTTGGCATGATATAATTTTTTCCCCTAGTGAATCATCTGGTGAAACAAAACATAAATTGGACCTGCCCATAAGTATGTGTACTTAAACATCAAAGATCCAGATTCAACAACTGATGGATTAACCAAGTCCTTTTCATGGAATTATTTTCCTAAATTTAATGAGTTACACTTGACTATTTGTAAGAATATAGTAAAAATATGTTGCTATTTTAGGCCCTGTTTACACTAATAAGTTTTTGTTTTAAAACGCGATTATCATAGCAGTGTCAGCCAATGAAATTAGTCTGCAGTGGGCTACGGTCTGAGCTGGGGTATTTGCATAAAGCAATCTGATTGGCTGACACTTCCGTTGGCGCTTGAAAAGTTGAGAAATTCCCAACTTCTGCAGCGAGCAACGCTGCTGAAGTGGTGCCAACGTATACACAATTCAGCTTGTCAGCGTTTGACGCCACCCATTCAACGTAAATGGACGCCCCGTGTGAATGGGGCATTATAGAGTCATTAGATATAGGTCTACATAAGATGAATTATAGATTACATTTAACAACTACAAAGAGATAAGATCCACCGGGAGATTCGGGATTGTCATAGAGTGTGTTCACACTTGGCAGATTGGTTCAGTTGAAGCAAATTCTTGTGACATTACTGTTTTTGTGTAGCTGTGAACGTTGATATCCAAACCTGGTGCACATCAAACAAGCAGACTGAGATAGGGTGGATCTCAGTCCAAACAATCTCTGATGCAGTTAGACTAGGAACACTTACCAAATATATCTAAGCAAATCAAAAATCTGATCTAAAGTTGGCTAAAAAAGGAAAGAATCCTCAAGCCCTTTTTCTTTCCTATAATAGAAGCAACATTGCCCTGTACACTTCAATATGGGTAAAAACCTGTTCTCAACTAAAAAAATAGCATTGCATGTACAAACAATCAGCATTATTTTCAATGTTCGATAAGTTCTATCATAAAATATACCTCTTATGTTTGGTTTGGACCAAATTAACCAAGAGAACTGAACTAGAAGTATGAACACATCCTTAAAATGTATATGTTACCCCTTACATTGTAAAGTAAATATTTGTAAAAATGCACTTTTTAATTCTTGCTTTCTTACCTATTCATAGTTGACACGTCTTGGGAGTGATGCACTGGCTTCCCCTGGTTGCCATGGTGATCGCCTCGGCCCTGCCTTTCCCTCAAAGTCCTGTGCCCAGGCTTGTTGCCGCGACGATAGAGCCTGGCAGAAACGACAGCAACAGCACCAGTGTCCCGAAAGCTGAGACCAACTCATCAGTGGACAACCACCTTCATGGTGCTGTTTCTGACAACAACTACAGCACACCTGATGTAGCTCCTCACAGAACAGAGGACGGCCGTATATCCAAGGGTAGAGCAAGCCAAGAGAATCTTTTAACACAGCACAACCTTTTCAATAACACAAAGCAGGACTACACAGGTGGAGGAGATAGGACTACCAGAGAAGATGTATCCAGGACGCATGATCATAGGAAATACAAATCACAAAAGAACTTGGTCGAAAAGGCCAATTTTGGGCAGCTTGACCGTAGACAGTTACACGAAGAAAGTAGTGTTGAGACTTTTCTTAAAGATGACACGAATGCAAGAAATAAACCTCTTGAAGGTCTTAAGGCACCTGTGCAGGACCACCAGGACGAAGTTCAACCACAAGGGAAAGAGTTTGAAATGGATCCAGGCTTTCGGATCGAAGAAGATCAGCTGGTTTTGCTGGACGCCCATCCTCGAGTGCTCTTCTCCTCGGGTCTTTCCCCACCCAAACATCCACCTCTGCTCTTAATGCTGGAGTTGGGCTTGTTGGCCAGTGATGAGGTAGAGGACGGGGAAAGCCACACAATGGATTCTACGACACCTAGTCATGGAGGTGACAAAGAGGCATACAGGAACTTACTCTTGGGTGTTTCTGATTCTGCTGGCCACATTCCTAGAGCCCGCCGCAAGCGACAGGTCGACCAATACACACAAGGCCGTGAGCGCTCTGTGTGTGAGGCCGAAAGCGGGTGGGTGACTGACAAGAAAACCTCAGTGGACCATCGTGGAAATAATGTCACTATTATGGGTAACATCCCGACCCAGGCAAAGCCACTGAAGCAGTACTTCTACGAAACAAGGTGCCGCGTGTCAGGAAACGGCAGTGGGCAAGGGGTGGAGGGGGCAGGCTGCTTGGGGGTGGATAAAAAACACTGGTTGAGCAGGTGCGAAACCAAACAGTCATATGTACGTGCCCTCACCTTGGATGTCAACATGAAGGTAGGGTGGAGGTGGATCCGTATCAACTCCTCCTGCGTTTGTGTGCTGCTCAGCAGAGGAAAGTACAACACTGATAGGACGCTCGAAAAGGGAGGAGAGCAAGAAGGCAGAAGGTTCAGTTAGTATGGACTTTCTTGAAGGAAGGATTGACAGGTTATGTGAATGTTTAAGAGTGTTTAAGGGACTGCGTCTATTCTGGTTCACTGTGTGGGGGATATTTCCTTTCCAGATGTTACTACATATCACTTGACAAAGCCTTATTGCTGTACCCTAGTGAGGGATAATCATGAAAATGAAAACCTTTTTACCTTCAAGTTGCCCTCAGAACCTGTAGTGATTTGGAACACAAAAGGATACTGTGGCACCAGAAAGTTTTTCATTACTTAAGTCACTCTTAAAAATGTCTGAATTTTACTGCATTCCATCAGGAGTGTCTGGATTTGTTCCCAGAGGGGCACTGTTCAGTAGAGTTTAGCTCCAGCCTTAGACTGGGACCTTCAAAGCAATAGTGTTGGAAGTAAAATGTGCAGAAAAGTGGCCTTAAATAAGCAGAATAAGACACCCCTGCATTACTGAATACCCCCTCAAAAAAAGATGCTTGAAGTTTTCTCTTAATTTACCAGGGTTTTTGGCCCTGTTTATGTTTGGTTTTGGATGCATTTTGTTGATAACGAGAAGATAAGGTAGACGCATTCCTGTTGACCTGCTGACTCTTTTGTCCATTTTTAACCACTTGCCTTTTTCTGATGTCCAAAATATAATGTGCATATTTTTAAATGAAATGAAATGGAGAGGTTATCCACAAAACTCTACAGAAAAATGCGGTTTTGAGTTAGAATCAGTAAAATAACAGTCAGTTAGACTGGTGAAGGAAGATTGGGCTTTACAATATGAAAAAAAAAAAGTTGACTAAATTTGCCCTAAAAGGATCTTTAGGCAACCGTATGGCATCACTGTAAGTGTGAAGTGGTTGAAAGTGGACAAGCTCAAGGAGTTTAGAGTCAATCACATACATCAAATTCGTACAGATGCCCTGGCAGATTAACAATTGTAACAATCACGTATCAACACACAGCAAGACTATTAAAATGCATTTATTTTTTCAAATCCCTATTGTAGGGGTCCTATTGTGCTCTATTTTGGCAGTATGCTAGAATGGGGTCTTATGCTTGGTGGGTTAAAAACACATTATTTTTTACTATATTACAATACCTTTCTACCCAGCACAAATGGCTTAATTAGTTCCGGGTCAGACAAAGATCAGAACTTACCAGTGTTTTCAATGATATAAGGTTTGCTTTGGGTTGCAGACATTTGAATCCATATACTGTATGTACAGTTACTCAACAGTCATTGAGTACTCAACAGACACTCTTTAGGAAACTAGAATGTGAACTCTACTATCTATCAGTTAAACCAGACATGTACTATAGTTAAACCAAAATTATACTATCAGTTAAACCAGGCACTATTTTATAAGATGACGAATTGACATGTTGTAAATCCAGCAGCTCTAATCTCTCCACCGCAGATTAACATAGTGTTACTCATCATAAACTAATATAATCATTATTAATGAGGATAAAATGTCATTTAAAAACTAAATACACGTCCTTACACATATTTGAGAATTGGAAAATCAGATTTTTCACAAAGTAATCAATTGGAGCCAAGAATACTGGTCAAGAGGATTGAGCAGAACATTTGCATGCTCGGATATAGCAAGACATATTACAACGCTATTGTTGTTTTGCCCCTCCCCACCAACCATTCGAATTTCCATAGGTGGAATTTGAGCTTTTTTGTGTTATCATAAACTCTGGAAAACAAAGCTTGTAGTCTAAATGAGCTGTTCATTGTAGTTCTTTATATTTATAAAACTAAATATCTCCCTTTGGAGTAGAATAGACTTTTGAGACTTGTAATTTTGAAGATGTTTTTTATATTCCCAAGTATACATGCTACACACTGACCAACATTTAAAAAGCATAATAGGACCCCTTTAAGTAGACATTGGTATAATGCAGTGCCTCTGGGCAGCTATTTTGGGCATGCAAGACCAACTTTTTGAACAGTGAATTCACAAACGTTATGCAAACTCAGAATTGAACAATATTTCAAATCAGCTATAAAATCTGATATGAACTATTTTTTGAGATAAAACACATGGTGCCTTTGGTTCAGGTTGGTCACGCAAATGGCTATGCACTGTCCCAAGCGTGAGGTTCCCAGCAAACAATTTTGTGTTTAATAGACGTCTAATAGACATCTAAACATAGTTAGCTTGGCTAAAACAAGGCTAAACTTGGGTTGTCAGTGAACATCTAATAGACATCTAAGAATAGCCCAAAACTAGACTAGTCATCAAATAGACAGATTAGACAGACTTTATATGTGTAGTCATTCATTTCTGTTTATTTGATGACTAGTCTAGAGTTGGCCTATTCATAGACATCTATTAGATTTTCACTGAATTTAGCCTTGTTTTAGCTGAGGCGACTATGTTTAGATGTCTATTAGACATCTTTTAAAAACAAAAAAATGCTTGCTGGTTAGCTCTTGAAATGCAGGTGGGACTATTCCATTATATTGCACAAAAGTGTTCCTCCAAGTCGCAGCAACATTCAAGTCTTTGTGCCTTTACTTCAAGTGATATGAGGTTTGAAGCGATTGTAAGTGAGGTTATGATGATCCACATCTCACTAGGCCAGTGTGTAAACTCACGGAAACAAGAAAACCTCATTACAGAGACCCATTTTCCCCCCATACTTTTCGTATATTGTGTTACATTTGTTTTTATTGTATCTTTAGTATACAGACAATAAGTTATTACTTTTGAATTAGTATGTAAGCGTAAGTACTTGATATTAATATATTTCTTCATAAATGTACAATATGTGAAACCTATACTTCATGCAGATATATGTGTATTTATAACAACCTTAAACGATTGAGGATTTGCCTTTGGTGGGGATTACGGATAAAGCTGCGGTCACACTGCACTTTTCTCTCCATTGACTTCCATTCATACGCACACGAATGCATCAGACCAAACACGCAAGGTCATGCGGCAAGTTTCACAGTTTTTCGGAAAGTTCAAGCTTGGTGAACTCTGACCTGCGAAATCGCATCACATGATTGCGTGAGATGAATCGAAGATTAAAACATGACCTCTCTGGACAGAAATTTAAAACATGGATCAATTGCTCACTTTTTTTTGACGTCTAATCATCTTGTTTAATCCCGCCCCTTTTCGCAGCGCCGTACGACAGAATTTCGCATGCTCAAACTCTAGTGTGACCGCAGCTTAACTCGTAAGTGCCTCGCTGAATTGGACTGACAGTTCACCAATGTACAGCAGTCAGAAAATAATATCGGATGAAAGAATCTGTAGTCCAATCCCCTGATTACTGTATTAAGAAAGCTGCCGATGTCAGTTCACAGGGTTTGATGTCATTTTTCACATTGTAACAAAGTATTATGTAATCTTTGTACGGTAGACACTTTTGTATACGGACGTTTTTTTTACAATGTAGATGAAAAAGCAGGAGGGGCTTTAGCGAAATACAAAACGCAATATATGTTTGTAGTTTCTTTTGTAATAAAAAACCCAGCAAGTACACCCATTTTCTGTCGTAAAATGTCACCTCGCATGCACAAACGTCGAAATCACTCTGCGGTACCATTAGTAACACTTTATTTTATTTAGATTTTCATCATTATCGTCATTATTGTTTTATTTTGCAGACATCATTTTCAATTCGAATCACTGTCATCCTCGTCAAACAGCAATGGTTTGTTTTGAAATCATAACACAATTTCGTTTTGTCAAAATGTACACATACAAGTAGCATATTTTAATGACCATGTTTTGAATATCTCATATTTACGCTTTAAACTAGATCAAATTAAATTACAGTCAGAATTATTAAATGAACATGTACATACAGTTATTCAATACATACATAAAGAAAATAAATATAGTTATCATAAAAATAAAAAATCAAAATCAAAGTACACACAATTTTACAAATTGTTCCCCAAGCTCTTAACCTCATATGTTTAATGTACACGTAATTTTTCTCATTTTTAACTTCATATTTGTCTTATTCCCCGAACGTTTTAGTTCGTTGTCGTCTTGGTTGTTTTGACATGCATCGCAACACAGAAGCTAAACGATTTCTCTCACTGGTTTACACGCGGATCCCTCCCTCCCTCCCATCCCGTCCCCCCGTTTCTCCACCTCCGTCCACGTCTTGTCGTCTTTTATGGCTTGCGTTGTTAGAATGATTCTGTCCGTCAGGACTCATTTCTGCTGGTCACTTGCTTTGTCCGCAAGCATCTATCAGTCAGTCTCACCCACCAGCTTCCCTCTCTCTCCCTCTCTTTTCGGACCTTTCGTCTTTACTCTAAAAGGTTTGAAAACCGAACAAAAAAAAAACACCTAGTAGTACTTGAGCAAGAATTGTGCCCTTTGTGGCCTCACTCTTTCTCTCCCTGCGCTCTTTTCTCAGCTTGTGCTCGCTCTCGTGATCGAGAAACATCCAGCGAAGTCGTCTTTTAAGTACACTTCCTCTGAACCCTAGCGCATGTAAACATCCCTGAAGTCCAGGTTGAGTTGCCACAAACATCCGTTGCTATTAGACTCAAGAGAGAGCGACTTGCAGCCGTTCTTGAGGAATCAAGGGCCATAGAAACGAAGGACGGAAAGACAAGAGAGTTCATCTACGGATGTCCCATCAGCACAGACACAGGAAGTGAGAAGAGAGAACGACAGAAAGAAAGATTAAACAGTCATCCGATGCCTCCAATCATCCCGTTTCTCCTACCACTCTCTCTCTCTCGTATGTGTGTCATACATTCTTCATGTCTTTTTGTCATTTAATTTTTATTTATTTTTTTGCTCTTTCTCCATCCCTCTTCTGTTATTGCAGAATGGTCACACCAGTAGAGTTATATTTATAAATGTATATATTCATTGCTTTTTTTGTTCTGCTTATCCCCCCTTCCTCCCCGTGAATGAAATATAAAGCCGGTTCCAGCTTTCCGATGACGATGCCTCCTGTGTGCGAGAGAGAGAATTACAAAACAACGCCGTCACGATACACAAAGTCAAGCCAAGGCATCAGTTATCAGTGGTCCGTCCCAGATGGAATAACATTTTTATTATTATTATATATAATTTTTGAGAGGAATTGTGCATTTTAAAGTGCACCAATTTGACCCCTTTTTCAAGATTCAAGACAGCTCAAAACACCCATCAGATTATTTATTATAGCTTTCAGAATACTGGAGTTTCTGCTCTAAACAGCCATATAGCTGTTTTTGTGGCCTGTGCCTTTAATGCTAGTTCCCCCGCCCACCGTTCCCACGTGCCTGTCAGAGTGAGCCTTAATCTCCGGCTGCATCAGATAAACAGCACAGTGACGGACATGAAGGAAGCAGATCTCACGTAACGTTTGTGAGAAATACTACAGTAAGAACTTTCCCAATGATTATTTGATGGATTTGTTGTGGAGTTAATGAGTCGATGAGAACGAAGAGTCACACACAATGTCGTTACAAAGTTCACATACACACACAGCACGCACATTTAACTTTGCACTGTTTTGCACGCTTAATCGGAATCAAATCGCAATTTGAGAGGCTGCGATATGAAATATATATGTATGTAGGAACGGCGTCACACCGCCCCGCACCGTTCGCTTAAAAAAATTAAATGCAGCCGTACGTACCCCCGGCTACGTATTTCGCGGTCTCCAGAAACGTTCACGGGACTACGTTCTCAGAATGAGCCTGGGTTGCTTACTATCCAATTGAGTGAGCACACTTTTGTACTGCCCAATCAGAATTGCGCAACTGAACTATGCAGAAAGCCCACAATGAAACAAACAAACAGGAAAGCGCAGACAAGTGGCATAATGGCGTCTGCCAGTTCAGGAGCATTAATAGATGAATTAATATCAAAGAAAAGCAGCATGTCGGTAATATGGGGATATTTTGGTTTCAAAGTCACAGACATTGAATAAAACCAGGTCATTTGTAAGAGCTGTCGCAGCACGAGGAAATACAAAAACCAGCAATCTAGTAGCTACCAACCGCTAAGTACAATTTCAGAGTTGTTTGCAGCTGTTACACAATATGAAAAATATCACGAAGGCACCAGGAGATAACTAACGCCATAACTTACTACTGTTTGCTGTAGAGAAAAATTTATTTCTGAATATTTATAAACAAAGTTGAATAGAAGTTGGAGTTAGTTAATATCTTTTCAGTTACTTATTTTAACGAACACTCACTGCATTTTACCAGTAAGAAGCTGATACAGAATATTGAGCTAAAGCTTGACTACAAAATTAAATCTCAAATCAAAATCGCAATATCTGTAAAAAAATTAAATAAATAAATAAATAAAATCGCAATTAGACATTTCCCCCCCAAATCGCAAAGCCCTACAGGATACACGCTAATATCCACTGCTGTATGGATACCTGTTATATTAATGTACAAAATAAACCTGATTTAACATCCACAACCCGGGATTGAAGCGTCTTTATTTATAGTTGTAGTGACATGTGGCTGTGGTGATAAAGACGGTAAAATCGCTGTAATTCGTTACAAATATGCACTGTTTTAAAAACATTTTAAACTTGTAAAACTTATTCTTGATCACATTTGATGATGATTTATGATCACAGAGAGCTGAACAGGGGTCTGTTCTTCGTACGTAGATTACTCAGTTAGCTGGATTTGGTTATTGATGATTTGACACGACCCAGGATCGTTTCGTTCTTCAAAACTGATCCGAGACTTGTTGTCATAGCAACAGTTCTGGTAGCTCAAACCTGGTTGGGAGCAGGCTTATTTCATATAAACAGGATTAGATTGGGTCAGTTCAAGCAAAGATAATACTGAAAGTATGTACCGAATTCTGATATTTTCTTACAGTAGTAGTTATATACACTTGGGAAAATAGTAAATATTTTTTAACTAACTTTAAAAAAAAAAAAAAAAAAAATATATATATATATATTTTTTTTTTATATATATATATATATATATATTAATAAAAATTGTGCAATCTGCACTCCGAAATGAAAGTACAAAGACTGCCACCTGGTGGTGCAAAGAGAACTTATTGATATGAACTTGTTTGATCGCTTTAGTACACTTTGTGTGTGATAATAGACATGCAAAATGTGACTTTTTAAAATGCAATAATACATTTATGCAGTCATAAACATGTTTGACAGTTAATATGATGGTGATTTGATGCTTCACAAAAGTTGCAGACACCTTTACCAATATCAAAATGCTTTTGTAAACATCCAGTTATTCTTTACACCGTTTAAAAAACTGGCTACTATAATAAAGAAAATCCGCTCTAACTGTAAAACTAAATAAATTGCTCTTGACACATGAAAGGGCCTAAGCATGCAGACCACAACAATGTGTAAAGTTATTGCGTGTCATATTTAATAAACTGTTTACTATGAATTTGATGTAATTTAGCTCACATGTATAACTGAATATTAATCAGACAATGTCAATACGCTGCTGTGCCGTCAGCCAATCATTGCATTGCTGATCATGTTTTCGTCGATCGATAGATCAGTCCTTCACAACACACGCAGCGATCTCAGATCAGTTCATCCAGACATTTTAATCTGGTTCGCAAACTTGTTTGAAGAACCAAATTAGCCAGAGATCAGTTATCAAGATTAAAAGATCCAGGATCTGCCAAATCATCTAGCTAGCTACGAAGAACAGACCCTAGATCTTTTAATAGCAGTTACTTTGTGCACATCCTGTCTTGTTGATATGATTATATGTGTTACTACGGAGAAATATAATACTCCGCTGTCAATCAATTCGCTGGGCGGGGAAAATTGCACTCTTACGTCACGTTACGTTTGGCCTCAAAATGGGAGGCATTTGGATTCTATTTTAACATCTGGAAATTTAACAAAAGAGACTTATTGTGTTTCTATCACTCCAATATGAGTGTGGACACACTATACCATCACACAGATGTGTCCAAACAGCTTACAAAACATGATTTTCATCATAGGTGCCCTTTAAATTTATTTTAAGAGTAGCTGATGAGATGTGTTTGTGAATATTCCCACAGAGTTTCTGTGTGGGCTCGATGATGATTCGCACACAAATCAAAAGCACACGATAAATCTTCAATGAAAACATGAAAGCAACGTCCGTTCCAAAACAAGTTTTAACAACACAAAGAGCATGCAAAATATGGAGAATGCTCCGTGAGGAATGCTAAAAGCACTTTCAATGTACTCGTAAATGAGTGAAATTTTGGTGATTTACGTGTGTACAAAAGGTAATCATTGACAGTGGTGTACCACAAAGCTTTGGGCCCTGTCCACACATGCCCATTAAAAGCCTTCATTAAATACTTTTCTCTTTAGTTTCGTTATGTTTGGAAATATTTTCAAGGCCTAGACAGAGTAAGTCTGGTGGGCTACATGCATGTGACTTATTTCAAAATAGGACATCCAATTTTAGATTCTGCATCAAATTACATTACAAGTGTTTTATACACACATTGCTTGTTAAATGCATGTAAAGTGTTTACTTTTAAATTTTAAATATCTCTGATTCAAATAGGAGTGACATGTTTCACCATGATTCAGGGTAAAGTCTAGATAGGGTACAGTAATAGTTTCATTTGAAACTTCATACAATAAGAAAGCCGTTATTTAAAATTTTGATAAATATTTAACATTTTTTTTTACATTTAATAAATGCCGCCTTGATGAACAGAATAATTTTCTTTAAAAAAACATGAAAAAAAAACAGACCCAAACTTATATATACTTATACACAAATATATAAAAATGTTGTATAAAAATGTAGTTTAATGTGAATGTAAAACTATATATCCTCTCACCTCTGCAGTCCCTCAACAGGAGTAGGTCCTCACTGAACCAGACTCTGCCCTTGGAGATGCTGAAGACACAGACAGGATTTTGTTGTGAAATATATTTGTGGACAGATTTACACAGCTTTTCCTGCTGCATCGCCTTCTCATAAGGAAACAATGTCTAACAGTTTATCTAAGCATTAACTCTGTCATAAAGTTATTTCAGACCTGATTGCGGGGATTTCCACAAAGTCTTTGGGTCTCTATCAAATTATTTATTAAAGCAAAGATTACTGGAAATAAATGACTATGGATTTTCCCTTTTTATAACAGCTTTTTAAATCAACTGAAGTTGCATTTAATGTGGAAAAAAAATGTTTACTTGACTTTTTACACATTATGGTCCATATACAGTATGACTGCTGTTGAGTGGTGTACTGCAATGACTGCTTACTGATCACTTGTCTATTATGTATGAAGATATCATAAATATGATATATAGATATAATCTTTAAAATACATAGATTAACAATGTTGATCAGCACTACAATATCTGTAGTTGGGTTTGTGCATTCACAAAATAAATGTTCTCATGTTTAATGCCATTTAAAAAAAGAGAAAAGATCGCCAAGGCTTGTAGAAAGCAAGAAAGTTTCTGTGACCTGGGGTTTGTTCTATGTACGTAGATTGCTCGATTAGCTGGATTTGGTTATTGATGTTCTGACACGACCCAGGATAGTTTCATTCTTCAAAACTCATCTGAGAGTTGTTGTCATAACAACAGGTCTAGTTATTTCATATAAACTAAGTATGTCCAGATCTGATCACGTGATAGGAAATCGTGATCACGCACTTTCAGACTCGATTGGAATTAGACGTCACCTCCCGATCAGGACTCGAATATTATATATATATATACAGAGTTAGAGCTCTTTCTTGGCTTCACACAGAAACAGCAACACGTGTGGCATGACATCACTATGTTGCAGAGACACTTAAATGTAGAAAGTAGAAGACGGAGGCAGCTTGAAGCGGAAAATGCGAGTATGTCTGCGGTCTAGAGGTATTATAAAGTTGATGATGACAACATTGCCATAGCAAACTGTGAGATATGTAAACTTATTTGCAAGAGGTGGAAAGGAAGAGGCTACATTTAACACAACAAACAGAGTTATTTTGAATAAAAAAATTGAAATAAAAAATTGAATAAAAAATAAGGAACATCCTGGGTCTGTTTCTTCACTCTTCTTTATTCTTTTTATGTATTATAGAAGTATCGGATCAGGTTTCGGTAGATACTCAAAATCAAATGACTCGGACTCGAGGGCAAAAAAAAACTGATCGGGACATCCCTAATATGAACAGATTACATTAGATTGTGTCAATTCAAGCAAAGACACTAATTTGGAGAAAATAGTGAAATAGTAAAAATATATAAATACAAAAAATTCAGAAGTAAAAAAATCCAAAAAGAAAACATCATAAAGGTAGAAATAAAGGTAGAAATGCTGTCACGGGGATGATCCTCCCCAAGGGGTTCAAAGAGAACATTTATTAGTGACTTTGTGGCCTATAGGCCAATTTTAAGATACCAATATGGCCTTTTTTGATACAAACGCAGATTTTTAAAAGATACCGTCCGAGCTTAAATACAGTTTCTATCTTTTTTTTAGGTCAATATCCTTTGTTTTTTTTAGTTTGATAGCTAATATGCCAGTAATATGAATGTTCACAAACGTTGCAGACACCTTTGCATTATCAAAATGCTTTTTTGATGCAAATTTAATTTCAAAGTCAGTTGTGCCTTACGTCACAGAATTAAAAAACTTAAATATGATCCTAAAGAAAATCAGCTCAAAGTAAAACTAAATAAATTGCTAAATACCCATGTGTAAAACCTGCAGCCATCAACAAATGTGTAAAGTTATTTACTATCATACTTAAACTGTTTACTATTAATTTTATGTAACTTTGTTAGCATGGATAATTGAATATGAATCAGATAATGTGCTTACACTGGTGTGCCATCAGTTAATCACATTGCATTGCTGATCATGATTACAAAGATCGATAGAATCTGTCCTTCACAACAATCACAAGTTCATGTAGCGATCTTTCCTAATCAACTTAGATCATTTACAGTAAATGAGATACAAAGAACGGACTTCAGGGCATAAAGTATATTAATAGTAATACTAATACTACTACTTCTACTAATATAAATAATTCTAATTAAATACAATTTTAGAGTTAAATAGCATGTTAGTTATATTGAGCAATTGCTTTTTATATTAATAAATAAATAATAATTTTTAGCTATTAGTTTAGTAATAAGTAATTAGTTTTTATTGAAATAATTCTCAAATATTGACACTTGGTCTGCGTAATTTCCCCCTTTCTCTCCCACTATTTCTATCTGAATTAAAATCCCATGATTGCAGTGGGGATGGAGGATGTTCAGCTCACCATCGCTCTGGACCTTCCTCAGCGTGACCGAGGGGGTAGAGATGGCTGAGGCACGGAAGTTAGCAGGCAGGGTCTCGGAGGAGTCAGACGTCACACCCCTCAGGTCCTTCTCCCGAAACATCTTCCTCCATGATGGAGAGCGGGTGAACGTCTTAGTGCCATCCTGGAAGACCAGAAGACACAAAACATCAGCGCTTCAAGTCAGGTCCTTTTTGATTTCCACAGTGCTTCATACAATCAAAATTGGTCAAAGCAATTTACAAACAACAACAAAAAAAAAAACATTCAATAACTGAAAATCAGGCATGACGCTGATTTTAAGTCATTTTCAATCTTGGCCTGTCAACCCTCTTTGCCAGGATTCTCCCACATTTTACCATTCTATCCTGCCATCATACTTAAAAATAGTTTAAAGTATTTTCTCATATTTCTCCCGTATTTTTTTATCTTTCTATGAAAAGTGGAAGTAACCTATCTCAAAAGTGATGTAATTGCAAGAGCTGTTCAAGAGAATTATGCTTTCACTCTATTTGGCTTGAAAACATTTTGAAATGAATATAAAAACGGCCACATTCCCTTTCTTTTCATTACAGCTGTCCGTCCACACTGTTCCCAAAATGGCTTCTGTACACACGATTTGAAGAGAAACGAAAGTGGACGCTTTGGGATTTGGGTGTGTTTAAACAAATACACAAGGTATATAAGTCTACATATTATTACGGCATCTTCTATTTAATGAGCATAAACAGTTATAAAAGTAATCGAATGCTCTCATTATAGATCTGTGCAGTCTTAAAGCCACACTTCTGTTATCAAACAAAAAAGTGGATCAAAATGAGAGATTGATTTTCTGCTTTTCAGTAAACAACTACAGTAACTTTGATCAGTATTTAAATTATACAGTGACTGAGATTTAATATACCGTATACTTGATTTAATTTCTATATAGGCATTGATTTAATAGGCTAAACCTTTGATTTTATTTTCAGTAATTATGTATGATATCGATTCTATCATTTGATGTTATAATTTAAAAAGGTTTCAAATATGTTTATTTACAATTAAAATTCTCTGAATGAACAGATTTAGGAGTTTAGGGATTTGTTGTGGGTGGGTTAGCGGGCGTATTCTTACATCCCAGTGTTGACAGATAGGGTTACATTTGATTTGTTTCTCAATTTTGAGAAACAAATTAGCTCAGTGGTAAAAGGTAGTTTCTTCCACCTGAAATCAATCACAGTTTCTGCCCCACAAAGATCTGGAGACCATGCTTTTCTAACATCACTCCTAGATTACTGTAATTCTTTTTACTGTGGCCTGCCTCAAATGGCAGTTTCTTGCCTTCAAATTGTCCAAAATGGATTCTCAATTTTAGCATATTTACATTGGCTTCCTTTACAGTTCAGATTTTTTTAAAAGTTGTGTAAAAGACTTTATCTGAACTTGCACCAAAATATATGTGACCTTCTGATTCGCTTTACCTCTCAGGGATCACTTAGTAATCAGCTTCCTCTTACTGTCCCGCGTTCTAAAACTAAGAGTGAACGAGCTTTTTCAAATGCAGCTTCCAAACTTCAGAAGTTTGCCAGAAACTAAATAGTTTTTCTTAAAATTATACTAAAACTGCTCTTAAACCGTATTTGCTTTACTGGATTTTGATCAGTGTTGGGTAAGTTACTTTAAAAAGTAATAGATTACAAATTACTGACTACTACTTGAAAATTGTAATCTGATTACATTACTGATTACTTCACAAAAAAAGTAATCAGATTACTAATCACTTTACTTTGAAGTTACTTTTAAAACAAAATATAATTATTTAAAAAAATACAGAATAAACTGCAGCTCTTTCAGTAGTGTACTATTCACTGAAAAACATTACAAAGGGTTGATCACAGTAGCTTGACATATTTAGAATTCAACCAAAACTTAACATTCTCTCATCCTTCACTTCTTTCAAATCTGTTTGTCACACAAACATACAAAAGAAGACATTTAGAAGAAAACTGGATATCTGTAACCATTGACATCTCATTTAGGTTGAGTTGGGCCGCTGTATTTTTGGACACCCGTGTCCTCTTGGCAACGAGTATTATCGTAGAAAGCTTTCTAATCAAGTGTTTAAACAAGTTTCTGGTCGACTTAAAAGCAGTCGAAAGTTCATTAGAGACTGGACATAGACTGCATTTCGCACTCAGGAATTTAGAAGCGCATGCTTATTAACTGATGTTGCGGCGGAAAATGTTATCTAAAAGATGCATATGTAACGCAGTTTCATTGACTTTAGTAACTGTAATCAAATTACACAAATTTGAAATGTAATTCGTTACATTACTGCATTCCCAAAAACGCGTTAAGGTGGAACGTGTTACACCCAACTCTGCTTTTGATTAAGGTTAGTTTAAATATTTATCTTTATCTTTCTTTTCTTATACGATCCATGCTTCTTTTGCTGGTTTCACGTATTGTGTTTTTCTTGTAAAGCACTTTGGCGCAATTCTTTTTCTCGCAAACATGCTTTATACTATAAAAATGCTGTTTCCCACAAATTTTCCCCCCAAAAAAATCACTTAAGTTAACGCAATCTTTTTTACAAATTTGAGTGAATTGAACCAAACAATTAAGTTGTTCCAAAAACATAAGAATTGAAGAATTGTGTTGTTTCAACTCATTTTAAATAAGAAGTCTAAACAACCAGCAAAAGTGTAGAAACACATTGTTGACTTGACACAGAATGGCGGTTTTGTTCTAGTTAGTTCACAGATGAAACAGTTTAGTTCAGTGTGAATGTTGAAGGATGTAATTCAATGTAGGGCAGCTCTATTGACCCCAACTAAGCGCAAGACAAAAGGCAAAAATAAATAAATAAAACAATTAAGAAATGAATTCAGTAATTCAAAACCAAAGAACCGGAAAGCACAAACAGCTCCTGTGAGAACAGTGTCACTTGACTTCGTGTGTATTTGGGTGGTGGGAGGTAAACATCCCACGATGCTCACCTCGTCTGGCCTCCTCTCTGTTCCCATTGAGATGAGGGAGTTGTATTCCTTCTCCAGAAGTTGTCGTGCCTACATGTGGAATAAACAAAGCTTACATGTTAACCAATGAAGACTGGTCGGGAATAATGTGTACTTACAAAGCTTTCAGCTATGAAGCTCTTATTGTTTTGAGTTTTATTCATGCAGTCTGTCTACATCAATACAAAATCACTGTGAATGTTTATTTGTGTCCTTTTTTGAAGCGTCAACAAATGTTCTATCTTGGTGTTTTAAATGTTTGATGTTAAATTGTTGTTTTTTGAGCATATTGATATTAGTACCATTAGCTTTGCAATCACTTAAGTTTGTTGAATGTGGTTAATTAGTAAGTTTGGGATAGCACAAAACACAACTTTAAAATAAAGTATTTAATAGTATCACTATGTGAGACCAAAAAAAAAAAAAGCATTACACTGTAAAAAATTAAATGTTGAGTTTACTTAAAATCCATTTTTTCCCAATGCAGTGACATGCACAACTTTGTATAACCTTGCGTTTCCGATCTGCTACATTCGCTTACGTATGAATAGAAGTCTATGCAGCGAAAAGTGCATTGGCTTAAGTGTGTTGAAGCAGGCTTGGAACTAAATAGTGTAGGGCTGCCCTGACACCGCTGGTCTAGAATTATCATTACTTTTACTAAAAACATGTTAAGGTCAATATTATTAGCCCTCTTTTAGAATTATCTACAGAACAAACCACTGTTGTCCATTGATTTCCTAATTAAGGAATAAGTTACCGAACTTGCCTGGTTAACCTAATTGACCTAATTAAGTAAATTGCACTGCGTAATACTAGTATCTTACAAAACAAGTCAAATATTATGTATAACTATATAACTTAAAATCTTAAAGCAACCGGCTGCAAAGAAATTGAGTTTATAAAGCTTCAGTGGTTGAAGTTGTGCCAAATACTTTTTTAAAGCTGACTGAAAAAGCTGGTTTAAGTCAAGTATACTTTACGGAATAATTGGGCATAACTTCAACCACTGAGGCTTAATAAACTCTAAATTTCTTTGCAGCCGGTTGCTTTAAAACTGTAAGTTAACTCAACTTTTAATTTTATTTTTTACAGTGCAGAGAATGCAACAAATGTCTAGGTTTTTATGAAGCAAAACAATTGGTCTGTGCACTGTGTCTGAAACTGATCTAGTCTATAGTGACGTCCAGTTTTGTGAATGAATTCTGGGAACTGAAGGAAAGGCTGAATAGTTTGGGGCTGGAGCCAGAAACATCTACGAGTTACGCAATCAAAACTCACTACTAGCAGCACTTATGATCTAATTGATTTTCTAACCTAGTCCTAACCCAATCCCACTCCAATATTGACTAAGCTGAGGAAGCAGTTCTGTTTTGGGCTGTAGAAATGATGAAATGGTGATAAGCACATGTGTGAACCCAGCAGATGGCGGGGTGAAATAAAAGTTTGTTTGGTTTCATAATAGCTATTCCATTGTGAAACTTAGAGGACAGGTGTAAATGCCTCTGAAACGCATTTGAGATTTGCTCAAACCTCTTCAAAAGGTGGTCTGTGTTGCATTCCATACAGAACTGGATGTCTAATTGCATCTAGTTGTTGAAATCACATACAGTATGTTAAAATTGACTCCTCCCAAAATCAAAAAAAAATTAACGTGAAAGAGTGTAATAGGCTATATGACACAGTCAGGACAACTTGAAGCAAGCAAAGCTAATGATACTAATATTAATATGGTCAATTAATCAATGAGCAGTTTGAAACTTTACTATGAAATATGTATACTTGTATTTTTATACACAGTCCTCCAAGTATTGTCAGGTATCGTTTTTTTTTTATTAAAAAAATTCTAAAATTTCCCGAACTCTTGCATTCAATCTGCCCAGTTGGTGGAATGAACTCCCTAACTGCATCAGAACAGCAGAGTCACTTGCTGTCTTCGAGAAACGACTAAAAACTCAACTACTTAGTCTCCACTTTCCTTCCTAATCTGCAACTGCCTCTCTGGCTATACCACTAACTGTACTCTCTCAAAAAAAAAAAACTTACATTACTAATGCTTTGCTTCTTCGACTTTACACACCTGAAACTTGTCTATAGCACTTGTTCACTGCTGCTCTTATAGTTGTGTAAATTGCTTCCCTGTCCTCATTTGTAAGTCGCTTTGGATAAAAGCGTCTGCTAAATGACTAAATGTAAATGTAAGGTCAATATTTTAGCCCCCTTAAAAACTCTTTTTTTCAATAATCAATAACCAATGTTGTCCAATGACTTTCCCTATTAACTTAACTTGCCTAGTTAACCTAGTTAAGTAAATTGCACTTTAAGGGGAATATTAGCATCTTACAAAATAAATAAATAATATAGACAAAACTCATCATGGCAAAAAACAAACAAAAAAACATTTTGGACAGCCTGTGGGTGAGTAAATAAACAGCAAATTCTTGGGTGAACTATCACTTTAAGGCAGTGGTTCTCAACAATGTTCCTAAAGCACCCCTTGGACAGAACATTTTGCACGTCTCCTTTGTCTTACACAACCATTTCAGGTCCTCGGCTGTGATCAAAATTTCATACTTTCATACTACATAATATGTAGAAAGACAGTATGCGAGCAGAGTAGTATGTCCAAATTTATAGTATTCAAAAAACAATATGTGAGAAAACCACGATGACCTACTACTTCTGGCAAGATTCTGAAGTGAACATCCAATGGATGCTATGCCATCTCATGATGTCACAGGAGAGAATTTGTGACTGGGAGTGAAGCGACACAACTGATGTTGGTAGGTCACGTGATGATGCTAAAGATAATAAAGCTCCATTCATACTACTCACGTTCATACTGTATGGAAAGAACAGAAATTCAAATTCAAATGTAGCACCTACTCAAGAATTAGGTGATTTCGGATGCTGCCCTAGAGTCTCTGCTAATGAGTTGAATTATGTGTTTGACTAAGGAGACATGCAAAACATGCAGTGTTGGGGGGGGGGGGGGGGGGTGGGGGGGGGATGCGAGCCACTGCTTTAAGATAAATGTTTTAGAAATATACAAGTTATGTCTGAAAGGGTGTAAGTCATAAATGAGTGTTTGTGCGCAGTCTTGTCTCTGTACCTGTGTGTTTTGATTGGGGATCTGCAGGAGCAGGGCGAGGTCAGTGTAATCGAAGGTGTCATCCAGGGCCAACAGGGCTCCATGAACACCGCTCTCAGTCAGGTTATCTGCATACTCCTTTAAGCCGATGGACTGGACCCAGCACATCACACGCTCGTTCGACCACACCATCACATCTACAACAGAAACACAAACACCGGACAGTGAACAGACTTCCAGGAGGCAGTTCACCACTCAGCGGCATCACAGTATCTTGAGTGATGACTCTGGATTTCATCTTATGCGTCAGTAGCTCCTGATCTCATAGATGAACTTATAGTATTATACCCAGTGCACATTTGAACACATATGTTTTTGTTTTCAGCCCTTGTCTCTGCTTTGTATTTCCAGAGGATTCCGAAGGCTTTGAATTGGTTTTGTTGACTCAGCTTCTCCAGACCCAAGTTGAAAGGAAGGAATGCAATCATGGCAAACAGTCAAACTGTTCTTCTTGAATCATTTACAGTGTTAATACTGTGTGGTAAATATAAAACAGCCCACACAGCTTCAGGTAATGACATATTCTGTAGCCTTCAGTCTGCTGACAGAAGAGCAATAGACGTTAGTGTGTCATGAACTAATGGTCTGGTTTAGGCAGTGTTGTTAACTATTTGTTAAATTAAGTTACTAAAAATAACCGTTGCTCATATATACTTATATAAATGATAAATTACTTATATCTATATGGGCTGCACAGCGCAGTGGGTAGCACGTTCGCCTCACAGCAAGAAGGTTGCTGGTTCTAGCCTCGGCTGGGTCAGTTGGCGTGTGGAGTTTGCATGTTCTCCCCCTCCAGGTGCTCCAGTTTCCCCCACAAGTCCAAACACATGTGGTTTAGGTGAATTGGGTAAGCTAAATTGTCTGTAGTGTACGTGTGTAAATGAGTGTGTGTGGATGTTTCCCAGTGATGGGTTGCAGCTGGAAGGGCATCCGCTGCATAAAACGTATGCTGGATAAGTTGGCAGTTCATTCCACTGTGGTGACCCACAGATTAATAAAGGAACTAAGCCAAAAAGAAAATGAATATATATATATATATATATATATATATATATATATGTGTGTGTGTGTGTGTGTGTGTGTCTGTATGTATGTATGTATGTGTATATATATATATATATATATATATATATATATATATATATATATATATATATATATATATATATATATATGCTGAAGAGCTGTCTGAAGAGCATTTAAAAACCATTAACACACAAAAAGCCTTTTACAAAACATTTACAAAATATAATTCATACATCCACACATACCTGAGTCTCCCGTATTTCAGACCCATCTCCCACCACCATCCCGTTTTGTTATTTTTCCCAGAAAACTCCCATAATTTCACCCCTCCCGGACCCCTCCCTTTTTAGTACAGTCTGTAACTTTGGTATAGTAACTGATCACAGAGGCCACCCGAAACCAGCTCCATAGTACAGTTACTAACACCACAGTACAATTATTAACCCGCCCGGCTCGCAACAGTGTTATTCAGACCTCTTCCCAGAAAAAAGAGCTATGAGTATTTCTGCCTTTAATTACCATAGCGGTCAGACTCTGCTACTGTTCCCTGTAACTTTGAATATGTGTGCCTCAGTTGCCTAGCAACTTCTTGCTAACCAAAACATAACTGCCTGAGAGTAAAAACAACTTTACATCAGATATGCCTTTCAAAACAACATTTTCAGTGCATGAAAAACCCTTTCCCTCCTGCTTGTGAAAGTGAAAATGAAAGTGAGGTGTGGACCTTCACGAGCAGTCTGGTAACTTTTCAAATTTGCAGGCTGTATTTGCAAAAACATGGTATTTTTAGGGAAATTACTTCATAAAATATAAAAGCTTAATTTGAATATCTCAATAGAAATTTAGCATGTAAATCTATACATCCATCTATCCATCCATCTGTCTATAGTGATAAAATGTATTTATGTAATATATTTTAAATATTTTAGTAAAAGGTCTTTATTTGCACTTTTAATAAACCAGTGCACTGACCAGAGTTGAGACAAGAAAATGAATGCAGAAACAGGTAAACAGACTTGCTCAGTCAATTTCTCTCTCTCTCTCTCTCTCTCTCTCTCTCTCTCATTAATAATACTCCACATAACATAATTAGCTATTGCAACAAAGCAACTCAACATTCCTCCTTTACTAGTTATAAAGTATTGTTATCCAATTAGTAACAGAGGTTTGGGTTCATTTGTTAAACTGTAAACTTGCTATTTTTCCTTGGGGCAAATAGAAGTAGGCTCTTTACACACTTGTGCTTTCATGTTAAATAGTGACATGAATGCAGTTTTGCTGGTTTATTGAAACAAAATATATGGAAAGCTAAGTTTCGTTTCATTTAATGTAGTGTTGTTTTTAGGATGTTAAGATCCCAAAAAATGCAAAAAGTAAAAGTAATTAAAAAAAATCTATCAAACCATGAACAGACATGATTCAAAACATGAATATTGCAATAACAGTATATAAACATGACCAAAGCTAACACCGAGTCTAATGTGGAGGAAAAGACTGATCCTTACAGATCGCTGGTAAACTCACAGATTGCATAGAACTACAAATCCACCGGTATATGGACTACAAGATCCAGTCATGCACCACAATCTCGCACCTGTTCCAGTTTCCATTGATTAGACTCACACAAGTGAAAATGCTCATGGACTGATTACACTCATATATATATATATATATATATATATATATATATATATATATATATATATATATATATATATATATATATATATATATATATATATATATATATATAGCTCACTTTGACACCCTCAGTCTTGTTATACTGTGTGTGAACATTACGACGCGTTTTCCTTGCCTTGACGTGTTTTTGACCCTCACCTTGTTTTTTTATGATGTCTGCCTGTTTTATGACCATGACTTTGGATTTACCTTCATACATCTGCTTGCTCCTGATTGTGACCATTGCCTGACCATTCTTAAAAACACCTGTTTGGATCCGCTCCCCTGTTGTCAGTGTCACTTCACATTACACTTGGTAGCCACCGTTTATTCTTATATCTTTAGTTAGAAAGAACAAAAATATCAAAAATAGCAGGTTATTGATTGTTTTAGAGCATTTTCATGCTTTGTATTTGGGGATGCATTCATAAAAAAAATACATAAATGGCAAATAAAAAGTCTTAAGTTATTTATTTCTAATTATGAAAAATACTAAAATCAATTGTTTCTAAGATGCACCTTAACTCACAATATAATAACATATATATGAAAAATGATTTTTTTTTACTGTCTTAAAACCCCATTTAACAGCTTTATAAAAGGATCAGTGCTTTCTAAAATTCCCTTTACATGTATAAGTATTGCATGGAGAGATGTGTGCATGCAAAAGCCATTCACTCGAGCTTAATATAGTCTCAAATGGCATGAAGGCATCTGTGTTGCTATGCGATGAATAACTTGTAGATCAGCGAAGGCATCTGTTTCTAATCAAGGTAGTGAATGAGGCGGCGACTGCACCTTTAAAACAACTGGCAGATTAATAGTGCGATCTGTGCATTGTGCTTTGATCAGCTGCTCTTCAAAATGTGAAATGTCTATTGTGCCACTGAATGCTGCTCATAATGGAAGGCTGAGCCGCTCAACGCTTTCCAGACGTCACTGCTGATAATGTATGTTATTACTAACAAGCGCACTCTGTGTAAACACCCTTCCTCTCTCTCTGCCATTTTCTCATTCACTGTCCGATGTTTTGATGAACTGTACATTCCACGGGTGACTGTTGTTGCCTTTTCCCTTTTGTGCGTTGTGTTTATCAGACTGTTCTGCTCTATGATTTGATTGATGATGCAAAGCCAAAAGATTAACATGATAAAACCCAAAGAGGACTTGAGAAAAATATCCTGAAATTCCTGCTAGGCCAGCTTAAAGCAACATGGTCTGGTTTATGTTGGTTTAGTGCTGGTCTAGCTGGTGGATCGGTTTACCCAGGATGCAAAATGTAGCTGCTCAATCACCGCATCATTTAGGAAAGAATAAAAAAAGCAATACGTTTTAAATGTTTGTGTTGTTTACTTAAGTCTCTTAAACAAAGCTGCATTTATCTGATTATAATGATTAAAATAATAATAATATTAATAATAAGAAATATTACTTTCATTCATTCATTCATTTATTCATTTTCCTTCGGCTTAGTTTCTTCCCAGCAAACAATTTAGTCTTTAATAGATGTCTAATAGACATCTAAACATATGCTGGACAAGTTAGCAGTTCATTCCACTGTGGCGAATCCTGATGTATAAACTCAGCAAGCATTGTTTGTTTTTAAAAGATGTCTAATAGATGTCTAATAGACGTCTAAACATAGTCATCTTGGCTAAAACAAGGCTAAGTTTGGGCTGTCAATGAAAATCTAATAGACGTCCAAGAATAGGCCAAAACTAGACTAGTCGTCAAATAAACAGAAATGAATGTCTACACATATAGATGTCTAATAGACATCTATACGTAGACAGCTTGGCTAAAACAAGGCTAAACTTGGGCGGTCAGTGAAAATCTAATAGACATCTAAGAATAACCCAAAACTAGACTAGTCGTCAAATAGACAGACTTTATATGTGTAGTCATTCATTTCTGTTTATTTGACGACTAGTCTAGTTTTGGCCTATTCTTGGACGCTTATTAGATTTTCATTGACAGCCCAAACTTGGCCTTGTTTTAGCCAAGATGACTATGTTTAGACGTCTATTAGACATCTATTAGACATCTTTTTAAAACAAACAATGCTTGCTGAGTTTATTCATCAGGATTCACCACAGCGGAATGAACTGCCAACTTGTCCAGCATATGTTTTACGCAGCAGATACTCTTCCAGCTGCATCCCAGTACAGGGAAACACCCATAGACTCTCACACACTACGGCTAAAATCCAGAGTTTGTCCTCTACATGAGCTCATTTGTCCTATTTTGATTGCTACTGTATACCATCATAAATTGTAAAAATAACCCATCGAAAAAGGTTTTAAGACCAAGCAGAACCCTGGTGTCTTCAGGTAATCAGTTTTGGCCAATCCAAACAAATATTTTTCATGAGTCCAACATCCAGCTGTGCAAGAAAATGTCTGACATAAGCAAAGTCATCTTTCACAACTGTATTGATTTTAAAACTATTTATTTTAAAACTTCTTCCTAATGATATATGATGTAATAAATTTGTATTTTATGAAAATGTCATATTTCTTTATTCTAAATAGGTAGGAAATGTTTTTGGAACATCAAAAAGTGTGGTTATGATGACCATCCGACAAGCTAATTCAGCTAAAAATAGTGTTTAAGATGTCATCTAAATTCAGCATTTAAACCTAATAATTAAATAGAAAATGAGGCGTATAACTGCAATAAGGTCCACTTTTTGAGAAAAAGAACCACCGCTTTCACCAGACTGGCTACAGGCCTGATATGCACCTCAGACAAATCCCCTAAAAGGACTCTGTACCTTAGTACTACTAACAGTTAGGCATATTTGTTAACAAACAAAAAATCAAGTAAGAAAAGTAAGCTAAAAACCTTTATTCTGGTGCTGGCTCTCATCTCTCCTCCTCTCCAGCTCCTTGCGGTCATAATTGAGGCGCTTCAGGCACATGATGCCATAATGCATGCTCACCCTGCGGGTCAAAAGAGCACACAGATAAAGAAAGAGGTCACAGGGCTATCTAAATTCATTAGAGACCTCCACCCCGAAAAAAAAGTGTTACAAAAACTGACCCCAGGCACACTGGAGATTAGCAAAGGCCCAAAGACACACACCTGCACCCTGAGAATAACTGATGGGCATCAGGTGAGCGTGAGATTAAGACTGATGAAGAAAGGGAATAATGAAGCATGTGGCGGCATTTAACTGATGGGGAGAGAAAAACAGACATTACCTGTGGAAGCTGTCCACCATTTTCAGCTGACCACGCAGCTCTTTCTTGGTCAGATGGTCCAACATGCGGGCATCCACAAGAGACTCCATGAAGTAGCTTCTGTACTGGGGCAAACCCAGACTGGGCAGCCAATCATTGCCCACCCACTCATGGTTCATGTCTCCATAGGCCAGGATCTAACATGGAGGAAAGTCGAAATCACTACAGACACACTTTTTCAACTTTACACTGTAATGTGGAACTTATGCATGCAAAAATCTAAATTCAGGGCTTTACTGTAAAACATTTTCTGACAAATAGTCAAGACATCAAATAATTTTATGTTGCTTTACTTATTTTAATAAGTTAAACAGGTTTCAGCTACATTTTTAAGTTATACAAGTCCCCAAGAAATCAAAACTAACCATATGATTTTGTTAGCTCACATTGCTAGTGCTTGCTTGTGGTAAAACAATTCATCTGTGCATGTCATTAAGAAAAAAAAATTGTTTCCCCTTCTAATCTGAAATCTGAAAATGCACTTCCTGTTGTTTTATTTTTCAGTTAATTTGTCAGATTACATATATATTAGGAATTGAGCGTGGCTAACATACTTAACCACACCCCTTCAACTGAGAGTTTTGACAACAAACAGAAATGGTGAGCAGGAGGTGTCTGTTAGTTCGTAATAACACTCCCCAAACCCTTTTCCCCATCTTTCTGAATGAAATACCTACTTTACTACATCCAATCAGCTCATGGTAGAAAAAACAAGGCACGTCCACTGTTTCTCATTTGCTCATTTAAAATTCCGTTTCTCTAGGAACTGTGTCACAATATAATGAAAGTAACGGTCGCAGCTTCTGGTTCATGGGGACATTAACAATATTTTGTTTGATTGATGTAAGTTGAGATGACTAGGAAAGTTAATTTGATTCAATAACAAAAAAAAATTGTGAAGATATTTTTTGTGGTGTCGGATTGATTTTGATACAAATTATGAAACTGGATCAGAACTATATGTCATAGTTGTTGACTTTTTACATGTTTTTAACGCCTAAAGTAAACATTGCTGTTTATTAAAACTAACTAACTAAAATGATTAAAAATTGAACTAAAGCTAAAAAAAATTGTGAATATTAGAATAAATCTTCATAGACAAATTTTAATTTGAAAACTGAAAAAGTTTAAACATAAGTATTAAACTAGTTTAGACAAAGATACAATAGTAATATTAAAAAAGCTAATGAAAATGAAAAAAAGGCAAAAATCTAACTAAAAATATATATAAAATAATAAAAAATTAAAACTAAAATGAAAACCAAAAATATAAAATGATACTACTGTCTATATAATCATGAAGTGATCAGCATCATAATCATGAAGTGTGTGTTTAATAATAATAAAATCAAACAAATATAAATGTATTGATTACAAAATTACATATTAAAGATTGATACGTTATTTTCTCAATATTTAATGCAAAATGTTTAAAAAAGAAAAATTATATAAAAGTATTTTAAGCAAAATGTAAAACTCCATTTTATTTTAAACATTTATGTAGTTTTTTTTACATGTCATTGCAGTTTTTTACATGTAAATAATGAATATTTTCTATAGGATGCTATACAATATTACATTTGTGTATATACATTACTTTAATCAGTACTGAAACCAAATCTGGAGCTAATCTAACAAAATAATTTACGATAACCATCCAAGAACTAGTAGCCAAATTTATATGTTATAGAATAATATTAAATAAAAACTTTAAAAGGAGGAAAAATCAAGAGAAGCATATATAATATGTAGTTTAAATTTAGTAGTTTGTAATTGTTTTTGCAATATTTTGCTTGAATTTAAATGTATTATCTTTCTATTACTAAACCTATTTGGTGACTAAAATATTCTGTTACGAATAATATAACTGTTTAATAAATCAAATGCACCAAAATATATTACCTATATTCACTAAGAAATTGATAAAAAATATTCATTTTCAAAATGGGGTGTACTTATTTATGCTGAGCTTTTTATTTATTAAATAAAAATTTAAGATATTAACAATTAGGAATTTAAAATCTGACATTTCAGTGCATCAGAAATGTACAATTATTCATCACAAGCCCAACAGGCGGTAAAAAAAGAAACCATCAGTTTTGTGATACTATGTGATTGCAACACACACACACACACACACACTTGATATAGAGACTAATTGAACATAATTGAATCAGAACTATCTGATCCATCAGCTCCAAAAGTGCAAGTGTTTAATGGACATATTGACGTTACTCACCTGATCCCAGCTAATCTCTTTCAGCTCCTTGTGCGTGGAGGTGACAGCATGATAGCAGAGAGGTGAGGAAGAGGAGATAAGGAGCGCAGCAGAGGGACGGCAGGAAAGACACACCGATGGACAGGAAGAGGAAAGAAGAGAGCGAAGAGGAAGAAAAGCAGGAAGAAGAGGTACAAAGGGAGGAACAGTTTGTTAGTGACCGGGTCATTAGTTGGAAGCAGTTCACACTGAAACAGAAAAAAGAGGGAAAGTTGAGGATGTTCAACGCTACAGCCTAGCCGGACACACAGAGGGGGAGAGAGAAAGAGAGAGACGCATCAACACATGAGCACTCCACTCTCTCCTCATGATGCCTTGCATACTGTCCACTAGGGGGCAGAGCGCTTTACCATCCCACGAGAATGGGCTCTTTTTGTAGCCATATTAAATTTACTCAAAAAAAAAAACAACAACAAAAATATGTCCTAATTAGTACATAACAAAATGAACACAGTATTACACGAAAACAACAACAGGCGTTTGTGGGACAAGGTTTTTTTAATGGAAATTCTAAAAGAGATAGCTCACCCCAAATTTATGATTTGTTGTTAATTTCCTCTCCATTAAGATACAGGTTACTTTTTTCCTCAGTGTTTTATAAAAGATTGTTTTTATTTGCTAATTGTGCTTTCTCATTCATAAAATCCAAGTCAATGCCTATTGGCACTTTGAAAGTCAAGTAAACATACAGTACAGCAGCAGTCTCAAACTCGATTCCTGGAGGGCCACAGCTCTGCAGATTCCCAGCAAGCATTTTTTGTTTTTTAAAGATGTCTAATAGATGTCTAATAGACGTCTAAACATAGTCGTCTTGACTAAAACAAGTCTAAATTTGGGCTGTCAGTGAAAATCTAATAGACGTCTAAGATTAGGCCCAAACTAGACTAGTCATCAAATAAACAGATATGAATGACTACACATACCTGTATAAAGTCTGTCTAATCTGTCTATTTGACTATTCTGCCTTGTTTTAGCCAAGCTGTCTATGTTTAGATGTCTATTAGATATCTAATAAACACAAAACAGTTTGCTGGGTTTTAGCTCTAACCACCACCAAATCCTGCCTGCTTAATAATAGTCTAGTCTACTAGTAGTCTAGCAGTCTTGAACACCCTGTTTGATTAGAGTTGGAGCAAAACTGTGCAGAGCTGCGGCCCTCCAGGAATTGAGTTTGAGACCGATGGTGTATCGGAAATACTAAATTAATACACGTGTCTTCTGCACTGCAAAATGAATGCTTTCCTACTTAGATTTTACTTAGTTTCTAGCCCAACTATCTAAAATTTCTAAAATTGAAAAGCATCTTCTAGACAACCAAAACATAGTGTCTTGTTTTAAGAAACAATATGCCAAAATGAAGTGAGTTTTTCTATAAAACAAGTGAAATAATCTGGCAATGGGGTAAGCAAAATAATCTTGTTTTTCCTTTTGACTTTTGCTTACCCCATTGGCAGATTATTTTGCTTGTTTTATAGAAAAACTAATTTAATTTTGGCATATTATTTCTTAAAACAAGACACTATGTTCTGCTTGTCTAGGAAATGCTACTTGATTAAATTTTTTTTGATATTCAGACTAGAAACAAGACAAAAATATCTAAGTAAGAAAAGCATTTTTAACAGCGTGAATATTGAATACTGAATACTGTCACCTTTGATCCACAACTCCTGCAAACGGTGCTGAGTGGGAAATTAAAATGTATGGGGGAATATTCCTTTAAATGCTTTTTAATATTTGATGTCTGCAGCACACATTATTAGATCTGTCACATCTGCTTGATGCCAACTAGTACATCCTACAATATATCCTGGCACATCCTATATCCTATTCATCCTATACACAAATGAGTGTCGTAGTCCCTTTGAAAATTGGTACATTCTTAAGTTTGCGGATGACACCGTTGTTGTAAGTTTGTTGGTTGTGGGGAGGGGGAACATGGACCTGTTGTTAAGTATTGTACAAAATGGTGTTGAGAGGCTGGTCTACATCTCAACACAGAGAAAACAAAGAAGTTTTGCATTGACCTGCGGCAGAAGCAGGAAGTAATTTTAGGTACTATGGATGATAACCACCAGATTGAACTAGTTGAAAGTACTTAGGTACTATTATTGATAATAAAAAAAAAAATGTAAATACTGAAAGACTATGTAGGACAGGCCAACAAAGATGTTATTTTTTGTGAAAATGTGTAAAGTTTAATATTGAGAGGACTCTGATGGTGGCATTTTATAAGGCCTATATAGAATCCATTTGATCCTTTTCATTGATTTGTTGCTTTGCATCTTTAAAAGTAAAACATAAGAACTCACTGTCTAAGGTTTTAAATACCTGCAGTAAAGTATAAGGGGTAAAAGTGCCAGGGTTATCCTATTTGTATGAAATCCAGGTGTTCAAGAAAGCCCATCAGATTACATCTGATTTACCCAATCCTCTTTTTGATTCATTTCAAATCCTTCCCCCAGGATCTCGGTATAGGGTCCCTTTGGCAAGGACCAACAGATTTAAATTTTCATTTGTCCGTTGTGAGATTGATTTGCTGAATTTTAATGGGAAGAGGTAGTTGATGTTTTTAGTACTATTAATGTTGTTTAAGGTTTGTCTTAAGTGTGTGGTATGATATACAGTTGAAGTCAGAATTATTAGCCCCCCTGTTTATTTTTTTCCCCAATTTCTGTTTAACGGAGGGTAGATTTTTTTCAACACATTTCTAAACATAACTGTTTTAATAACTCATTTCCAATAACTGGTTTATTTTATCTTTGCCATGATGACAGTAAATAATGTTTTACTGGATATTTTTCAAGACACTTTTATGCAGCTTAAAGTGACATTTAAAGGCTTAACTTGGTTAATTGGGTTAACTAGGTAGGTTAGGGTAATTAGGCAAGTTATTGTATAACGAAGGTTTGTTCTGTAGACTATCGAAAAAAATATATAGCTTAAGGGGGCTAATAATTTTGACCTTAAAATGGTTAAAATGGTAAAAAATTAAAAACTGCTTTTATTCTAGAAATAAAACAAACAAGACTTTCTCCAGGAGAAAAAATATTATCAGATATACTGTGAAAATTTCCTTGCTCTGTTAAACATCATTTGGGAAATATTAAAAAAAAAAAATTCAAAGGGGGTTAATAATTCTGACTTCAACTGTATGTGTTGTAAATCTAGCATGCTGCAAACCAAATCACCCCAAAAGGTGACAATGAAGTTTACAGTAACAGTAGCAGTGACTAGTAACAGTATAAACCAAAGCAATGTTAACAAGTACTGACAAAATACAACAAAAAGGTGGTTACTAACTGGTTTGGTTGCTGCAGTCAGGGACTCCATCTCAGCGTGGGTCATCCACACGTTACTGGTGGACTGTGTAGGACAAGAAAATAACACAACACAAACACACACAGAACACAACAGATATCAGGTTTATTGTTCAGTAGAATATGTCTAATAATCCTGAGTGGGGTGAAAATGTCTAAGATCACACTAAATATTTCATAGGTCACATATTTAATCCTGTTTAATAGACACTCCGTTCAGTATTTTAATAAATGATATAACTCCCCCTGAAAAATCCACATTTACAAAACAACTAGTTATTAATAGCATGTTTAAACATATATCAGAGTCGTGTCCCTCTTCTGAAAGACAAGAAATGATAAGGAATGATGTATGTCTGGGCTGATTAGTGTTGCTAGATCTTGCTAGAAAACACAACAAAACACAAACAAACCACAAAATGTTTATGTTGTAAATAATCCACATACCATCATATCATGATCGGGACCTGCCCAGATCACATTATAAACCCCATTAACCGCATCCTTTAATCCCAAAAATGAATAATGAGCATTTCTTAAAATAAGAGGACATGGCAACATTTCAAGTTGGCACTCTATGAAGCACCCTCATTCAAAAGTGGATTCGCTGAAATCACAAACCAAAATGAGATATGGGTATCTGTAATATTACTTTGGTCAAAAAAAGTCAATATGAAAAGGGCATGACTCTAGAATGTCGCTATGGTTACCAATCTAAGCTATGCTACGCTAATGCTATAGTGTCAATCATCATAATTCAGGTGCAAGTCCTGTTTTGTACAAACATGGAATGATAATTACATATTCAAGCATCTGTCGCTCCTGAATTTTTGTATGTGGCCAACTCCACTGTAAATCAGGACTTTTATGCTATTTTAATAAGCACAACAAAGTAATCATATGATTCTCAAATCATCCCAGACAACTTTACATAGATTTGAACATTCTGATATTTACATTACTGTTCACATGTTTGGGGTCAGTAAGATAAAACTTTCTGAAGGAAATTAATGTTCAAAATCCATTAAACTGAAAACAATAAATATTTTATATAATCATTGTGAATGATTAAAATGTAACTAGGTAGTGTAACCTTGAAAAAAAATATCAAGGTTTCACACAAATATTTAGCAGCACAATATAAAAAAAATATAAAATTCATATAAAAAAATATTTCCTGACCACTAAAATTGGCATATTTTGGTGCCACGGAATAGTGGAGCAATGACTAAGCTACTGGAACAAGCTTTCACAAGAATATACACAAATACGATATGCACTCACTGGCCACTTTATTAGGTACACCTGTCCAACTGCTCGTAAATGCAAATTTCTAATCAGCCAACCACATGGCAGCAACTCAATGCATTCAGGCATGTAGACACGGTCAAGACGATCAGCTGCAGATCAAACCGAGCGTCAGAATGGGGAAGAAAGGTGATTTAAGTGACTTTGAACGTGACATGGTTGTTGGTGTCAGACTGGCTGGTCTGAGTATTTCAGAAACTGCTGATCTACTGGGATTTTCACGCATAACCATCTCCAGGGTTTACAGAGAATGGTCTGAAAAATAGAAAATATCCAGTGAGTGGCAGTTCTGTGGGGGCGCAAATTCCTTGTTGATGTCAGAGGTCAGAGGGGAATGGCCAGACTGGTTCCAGCCGATAGAAAGGCAACAGTAACTCAAATAACCACTCATTACAACCGAGGTATGCAGAAGAGCATCTCTGAACGCACAACATGTCAAAACTTGAGGCGGATGGGCTACAGCAGCAGAAGACCACACTGGGTGCCACTCCTGTCAGCTAAGAACAGGAAGCTGAGGCTACAGTTCGTACAGGCTCACCAAAATTGGACAATAGAAGATTGGATAAACGTTGCCTGGTCTGATGAGTCTCGATTTCTGCTGCGACATTTGGGTTAGAATTTGGCTTCAACAACATGAAAGCATGGATCCATTCTGTATCAACGATTCAGGCTGGTGGTGGTGGTGTAATGGTGTGGGGGATATTTTCTTGGCACACTTTATGCCCATTAGTACCAACTGAGCATCATGTCAACGTCACAGCCTACCTGAGTATTGTTGCTGACCATGTCCATCCCTTTATGACAACAGTGTACCCATCTTCTGATGGCTAATTTCAGCAGGATAACGTGCCATGTCATAGGGCATGAATCATCTCAGACTGGTTTCTTGAACATGGCAGGTTCTCTGTACTCAAATGGCCTCCACATTCATCAGATCTCAATCCAATAGAGCACCTTTGGGTGCATTCGCATCATGTATGTTGGGCCGACAAATCTGCAGCAACTGCGTGATGCTATCATGTCAATATGGACCAAAATCTCTGAGGAATATTTCCAGTACCTTGCTGACTCTATGCCATGAAGGATTAAGGTAGTTCTGAGCAAAAAGGGGTCCAACCAGATACTAGTAAGGTGTACCTAATAAAGTGGTTGGTGAGTGTATATATGATGGAAAACAGTTATTTTATACTAGTTATAATTTATTTAACTACTGTTTTTCTGACTTTTTCATAAAAGAATAAAAATCCAGACCCCAAACTTTTTAACTTTAGATTCAGCCTGTTTTTGCTGATAATCTTATTTGTTATGAATATACTGTATGGAATTAAATACACTGAAAAACAAAACTATTTTCATTTGTAGTCTCAGACATTTAGACCCCAGTGTATAATGATAAAAAATTGGCATTGTATTAAAGCATATGTGAGTGCATGAGAGCATACGGAGCGTGTGCTGGCCGGGGCTGAGGGGCTGGTCAGGGACACCATCTCTTGAATGGCCAGTCTCAGTTTGAGGCGGTGCAGAGGGTTACTGATGCCGATCTCTCTCTGGATCTCTGTGTCGGACAGGTTTGCCATGATGGCTCCGCTCTTCACATTTGCACGACATGCTGCCACGTACCACGCCGGCATGCCCACCCACAGCTGACAGACAGAGAGAGATGTTTAGAAAAGAACAAAACTAACAAAATAAGTCGGTAACACTTTAAAATAATGGTCCAAAATAATGGTCCATGCTTAACAAGATTATTCATAGTTAATGTTAGTAAATAAACATTAACTAATGGACAGTGGGAAATTTAAATAAAATATTAGTTAGATTCAATGCAACTTATCAAAGTTCATTTATAGAGCACTTTTTAGGAATAATAGGTGCTCACCAGAGTGCTGTACAGTGCAATAGAATCAAAAGAATCATAAAAATAATAAAACATAAAAATCTATTATAATGGAATAAAAATAGTGAATAAAATAAAGTTAAATAAAATAATGAAACATTCAAAAATATAATATAAAGGAATAAAAATTGTGAATAAAATAAAACCCATAACAAAATATAATATAGTTGATATAATGGAATAAAAATTGTTAATTTAATTTATTAAATTATTTTTAATAAATAAAATAAAATAAAATAAAATAAAATAAAATAAAATAAAATAAAATAAAATAAAATAAAATAAAACAAAATAAAATTAAAATGAATTAAATTAAATTAAATTAAATTAAATTAAATTAAATTAAATTAAATTAAATTAAATTAAATTAAATTAAATTAAATTAAAATAAAATAAAATAAAATAAAATAAAATATATTAAATTAAATTAAATTAAATTATATGAAAAGATACATTTAAAGCTAGACTGGTCAGATATGTAGTCATACTTCCAGCCAGGACACAACAGTAGGTCCATCCCAGGATGCAAAGGGCAGACCCTGTCGACATGCTTCCTCCAGTAGCTCATGCCTAAAGAAAGAGAGAGGTGCTCATTCAACATAAAGACTCAGATACTGAGAAAGAAGGGAGGAAGGAGTAGAACTTACTTCTTCTTGCTGCGCCTGTCCTTGTCTACCGGACCGGCCATCTTAGTGAGTCCGAGGGGATCCACAGTGCCCAGATCATCTGAAGGGGTCGAGGCTGAGTAACACACAGAGGTTAAGAGTGATGACAATCAACTCAATCTTTTATTACAGAAATCTGTTTACCTGAAACTAAAGGGATCACTTACTAAACAATGCATACTAAAGAAACAATCAATGCCTCATTAAAATTCCATCCTTAACTGTAAGTTAAATATTATATTCCTTAACTGTTGTTAAATATTAATATTGAATTCAAATGTATATACAACTTCTTTTACTACTTAAAAACTATTTAACATTCAGTTAGATACTATTGAACTGTTTGTATATGTTCCAAAATGCACTTTCTGCAGATTTACACTACACTTCGATTCAGATATACAATACACTACACTGCTCTTAAGTTTTAGACATCAGTAAATGCATTGATGATATCTATTTCATATACATTTAGCTTTTCTGAACTTTATATTTATAGAAATAATGCTTCCAAAAATATATTAAGAGTTCAAAATACAAAGGAAATTAATACAATTTTCTTTATCCGCAAATCTGAATAATCAAATGGTCATTTATGCTAATATCAATAATCAAAAAATGCTATATTGATAAGCAATCAACCAGCATGTAGCAAGTCCTGTTTAACGACTTTGACATATATGAAGGTTATAAAAGAAATTTTTTACTTAACAAAAAAGTCACTTAACCCTTTCATTTATCCAGTATCATTAACAAATGTTTCTAACTTTGTGAAGGCTTTTTCAGAATAATTTTTAAATATCACTTGATTTTCATGTAGTGTTATTTCATTTAGACCCACCCAGAGATGTTGATTCACGTCCAGGCTGACCCATTCGGACCTTGTCCTTCTTTCCAAAAAGTCGGCCAATGGAAGACTTGATGCTTTTCTTTTTACTGGCCTTGTGGAGGGAGTCCTGGCTGCTGTTTGAACTGCTGCCATCAGCTGAGAGGCTGCAATCCACAGAGACATGTCACTTGTGCAAAAATATTTACACTGAAGCATAAAGAGAAAGGGCGACGCAGTGTTGCAGTAGGTAGTGCTGTCGCCTCACAGCATTAAGAACGCTGGTTCAAGTTGGCGTTTCTGAGTGGAGTTTGCATGTTCTCCCTGCGTTCACGTGGGTTTCCTCCGGGTGCTCCGGTTTCCCCCACAGTCCAAAGACATGCGGTACAGGTGAATTGGGTAGGCTAAATTGTTCGTAGTGTATGAGTGTGAAATAGTGTGTATGGATGTTTCCCAGAGATGGGTTGCAGCTGGACAGGCATCCGCTGCGTAAAACAGCGGATATGTTGGTGGTTCATTCTGCTGTGGCGACCCCATATTAATAAAGGGACTGAGCCGAAAAGAAAATTAATGCATGAATAAAGGGAAAGACGTTTTGTACAGCGCAAGCTCAAAATATCAGTCCTGTGCAAGGATGTACACAATCAGTCAAAGTCTTTCCTTTTCAAAAAATAAGTCTATTCACCAAAGCTCCATTTTATTTGGTCAAATATTAAAATCTGCAAAATTGTGAAATATTATTGCAGTTTAAAATAATTGTACATTGTTTCACTTGTTTTTTGAATATAGTTAATAAAAAATTTATTTATTCCTGTGAATTTTCAGCATCGATACCTACATGATTCTTCAAAATTCATTCTAAAATGATGATCTGCTGTTCAAGAAGTAATTTTTATTGTCAGTTTTGCAAACTCTTGGGCTGCATATTTGTGTGGAAACTGTCATATAGAACCATTCAAATGCACTTTTAAAAGTGTCTTTACTTTTATTTAGGAATGAACACTTTAATTGTTCAAGAAAGAGATTTATTTATAATTTAACAAGGTTAAAATAAAAGATTTTTTTTATTTTAGGATTTCTAGAAAGTAAAACATCCTCAAACTGATCACTGTGATCCTTGATCATTAGTATGAGTTCATAAAAATCAAAAGAATAATAAAACTTAATGAAATATAATATAATGGAAGCCAAATATTGAATAAAATAAAATAATGTAACATAAAATATAATATAATGGAATCAAAATAGTGAGTAAAATAAAATAATGAGATATAATGAAATATAATATAATGGAACCAAAAAAGTGAAAAAAAAAATATATATAATTAAATTGAAGTAAAATAGTGAATAAAATAAAAAAATAAAAAATAATGAAATATAATAAAATGGAATTAAAATAGTAAATAAAATAAAAAATAAAAAATATTAAAAATAATGAAATATAATATAATGGATTCAAAATAGTGAAATATATATATATATATATATATATATATATATATATATATATATATATATATATATATATATATATATATATATATATATATATATATATATATATATATTTGATCAAAACAGAACAGAAAATCAGCCTTTTATTATGAACCTTGAAAGACTGTGTGACACTGAAAATTCAGCTTTAAACTGAAATGTCAAATTTAAAATACAATCAATAAGAAAACTGTTATTTTAAATTGAAATATTCATACATATTTGACCACTTTACTGTATTTTTAATCAAATAAATGCAGCCTTAGTGAGCAGAATAGACATCTTTTAAAAACATTAAAGTTGCCATAAAACCAAAGTTAAGATTGTGCCTTTTTCCCCATTATTGTCACTTCGATTCACTTGAAATAATTCTAACATGTAAAAATAAATGTAGGGCATTGCATGATTTCATTCTTTGGGAACTGATTGAACTGCTGAAAGATAGTCATTGTTAACAAAATGAAGGAAGATTGACTAATGGACGAATTCAGGGCAGAAACAAGACACCCAATTGCATCTCTGGTCTAAAGTAAATCCATGTGACCAGGAAGTGAAGAAAGTCATTTTGAGAAGGAGGGTGGCTTATTGTATTTGATTAAAGTTTATGAGGGTAAAATAATTTTTACTAAAAGAATGAAGTGCACAGATACATCGTTTATAACATGCACTACTATATTTACAAAAAGTGAAAGTGAAGTTAAAAAATTTATTAAATTAAATTAAATTTCATGGCAACATTTGAAAAAAATCGTACTGATGCCAAACATTTGACCAGTATTTTATAATGGGCCGGGCTGATAAACACACCTGCGAAACTCGCGACTGTCATCCAGCAATGCACCAGGGTGAGTGTGTGTCATCCTGTCCAATCGTAGTGCACGAGGGGTGGGAGGAGGGGTGGAGTCCAGTAGGGCCAGAGACCTGTCGTCCTCTTTGTTGTTCTGAGGAGCAGAAGGTAAACACTATAAGCTTTTTACATAATGATATTTGAGTGTAACAGCAGTGCTTGTATTGACCCAGCAGACGCTCGCTCTTGCCTGTCTGTCTGTCTCGCGTGCGGGGGAATGGGGCAGGCGGGGTGTGGAGTGCCCGGAGCTGGGCGGAGAGGGTGAGGCCAGGGTGGAGGATGTGAGGGATGGGGGGATGAAGCCCCGTCCTGTGCTGTCCCGTCCTAGAGAGGTTGGGGGAATGGGAGGCCCATCCAGAGCCACACTGCTGACTCTGCTCTCGATTTCTTCAGCACGAAGCTCTGTGCTCTCCTTCTCTTCCTGAATCAGCCTGAAGAAAAGATGAAAGAAACGTGAGACTAAGATATCAAGAAACCTCTTTAAAGGACACCTAAATGGAATGTACATTGATTCATTTTTTTTCGGCCACAACGGAATGAACCACCAACTACTCTGGCATATGTTTTACCCAGCGGATGCTCTTCCAGCCACTCTGGTGACCCCTGATGAATAAGGGACTAAGCCAAAGGAAAATTAATGAATAAATGTTCATTTTGAATGCCTGGGAATATAACAAACATATGGAAAAACATTTAGAAGCCTACAAATTCAAAAGTTCTTGAATATTACTAATGGAGCATACGCTATAATTTATCCTAAAATAGGTTGGGAAAAGTGCTGTAATGTTTATATATTATGAAATTATATTTATATATATATATATATATATATATATATATATATATATATATATATATATATATATATATATATATATTTATTTATTTTTTTAAGTTTTCTTAAGTTTTTTGTGTGTGTATTATTAAACAAATTACTTAAACAAACTAAATGAACTAAATTCAACTTTAAGCAAGGTGACTGGGTATTAGGGTTGCACGATATTGGAAAAATCTGACATTGCGATATTTTGTTTTGCTGTGATATATAATGTGATATCAATGTAATTTCACTGGATGATTATTTAGAAAGATTTATTTGGAAAGATTTTATTAATTTAGACCGACTGAGATGATCGAGTCTTTTTGTATGTGGTGCATCTGCATGAATTACAATAAATTGCAATCCAAAATAAATACATAAACAGTGCTTAATGGTTTTCTGGTTAGTATAACTGTATTGAAGTAGAGAAATTGAACAATCATATGTAAAATTACACGATCATCATTGAATAAATTATTTAAAAAATATATATATTTAATAATATCATTATCTTTTATTTTTAATAAATAATCGAATCCTGTGATGTGACTATTGCAGATACACACATTGCAATATTGATGATCAAACAATATTTTGTTCAGCCCTATTGGGTATTTAAATAATTTTTCAACAAACTATAATCTGATTAGTGCTAACTCAAGTCTACTCTACTAAAAACTGTTTGGGATTGTTTATTTTTCATGATTACATTTTTTTCATGCAAGAACAGATTAAACTGATCTAAATTGACATTACATACTTTTACTCAAATTAATTATAGAATTATCAAATTAATTCTATTAAGAATTTTCTATTTATGAAATATCACAGTTGTCACAAGTATATTTAAAAAATAAGAAATATTTCTTAACCACATACGAGAAATAAAGAACTGCTTAAAATATTAATAAAATAAATAAATATTAATATAAAATATAAATTATACAATAAAAAAATGTAAATATAAAATTTTTAAATAGAAAAAATTTAAATATATTATAAATTAAAATTATATTTGAAATAAAAAATATAAAAACTAATACTTAAAGTAAATTAAGTCAAGATCATGTAAATAAATAACTAAATAAATAATAATTATTATAAAATAAATAGTTATTTTAAATGTAATCATTTCCTGCAAAATTACACTTCTTAATGTTGTATTTTGGTAGGGATGTTTTTTTAAAAAACATAAAAAAATATTACCAGCCCCCAAAATTTCCTTAGTTTTGAAACTGGTCTCCTACAATTTACTCTCCATACAGAGCTTTCCCGCCCACCTGATTTCACCATGTAGGACATGTTCCTGGGTCAACATCTATGTTGATTCTGGAACAACATTCCAATCAGCCAATCAGAATTAAGAGATATGTTTATAGTTTATGTTAAGTTTAGGCTTACAGTTATGTTTATGCACTTTTACATGATTGTTATCCTAGTATTATTCATCTCTGATATGGGGAATAATTTACAGTTATGGTTGGGTTAAGGGGCAGGAAATAAGTATGGATTACATTTTCGAACAAAAACAATTTTCCAGGTTCAACATAGATGTTAATCCAGATCGCATCGTACTTGGCAAAATCATGACATGCGAGCTTTCCTCCTGCTCTTTCCCATTAACCTCTCGTTCAAGGCCCTCTCCATTTCAACTGTCTTCCACATTAAATAAAAGTTTGCTTTTCCAAGTCGTCCTCAAGGTCTCTCAGTCTGCAGTGAACTCACTTTATTTCTTTGTTGATGGCCTCCAGCTGCTCCTGCAACATGATAGCGAGGGTCTGCACATCTGTCTGGCCGCTCGGTGAGAGCAGCTCCGAGCCGAACAGCGTCTCGCGGTCCTCTTCATCATCAGAACACCTGTCCTCCACACCACCCTCGAAACCAGAGCCCAGCAGCGGCCCGCTTTCCCAATCGCCATACTGAAGCAGACCAACATAAGACATCACTTCTTCAAATATCATATTAAGTCATTCTGTTCATCTCTTAGTAAATGTAGAGATCAGAGGAATCAGAATTGGCTGGATTTTGCTTCAAATGTTCAATTGTCAATTGGCCAATTTTTGGTTACAATGTAACAAATTTTTAGCTTTGTTCAATCCATGCTTCTATGATTTAGTGATGTTTCTCAGCGAATAAATAGATTGTTCAAATCTAACTTTTGTGTTTGTGAAGTTTTCATTATAGCTTGTGCTTAGGTAATCGCTTAGAGTTTTAAGCGGCACCTATTTACCCCTTTTACAAGATGTAAGATCAGCGTTTGGTGTCTCCATCATGTGTCTGTAAAGTTTCAGCTCAAAATACCCAGCAGATTATTTACTATAGCCTCCAGAATATACTCATTTTGGTGTCTGAGTATAATGCAGCTGTTTTTGTAGCTTGTGGCTATAATTGCAAATGGAGCTGCTTCTCCCCGCCCCCCGCTCCCATGTGCGTGTCTGCTTTTCATCATGCATTGCGTCAGATAAACAGCAGTCAGTGATAGAGACAGACTCGGATGAAGCTGAAATACAGTTCATTAGTAAAAAGTACCGAATAAATTTATTTGATGTATTTGTGGTGGAGTTTATTCAAGCCTTTCTGAATTGATGAGTCTCACATAAATGCCATTTACAGAACACACACAGACATTACGTTTACTGACACCAGGCAGCCGTGGTGATTATAGCAGTTAAGAATGACATAGTGATTTTACTCTCTTTATTTCAAACATGCTCTTTTTTTTAAAACATTTAAAACTTGTAAAATTCATAAAAATCACAGAGAGTTGAACAGATATTTTAATCCCAGTTTCTTTGCAAAAATGTTCTGTGGACATCTGTAGACATGTTATTATGGAAACATGGTGCCTGTCTATCAATTCGGTGGGTGGGGAAAACCGCACTCCTACGTCACGTTGCGGTGGGCCTCAAAATCACTGGGATTTGGATCCTATTTTTATATCACTCCAACATGTCAGTGGACACACTATACCTACACACAGTTCTGTCCAAACAGTTTACAGAAGTTGATTTTCATCATAGGTGCCTTTTAAGTTTCAAAAGGTCAAAAATAATAAAAGTGTAGGATATATGTCAATTTCATCTGTGAAAACCTCTACCTAAAGCTAGAGTAAATAACGAAACTAAACATTGGTTTCAATTAGAGTTGTAGAATCTATTGGCTTAAATAGCTCTATTTAGAAGGAATTTATTCATGTAGATTGTTTGCAATGATTTTGTAGGGCACGGAATCATGCATAAAACATAATAAACTAATTACAAGCATAGATAAATACAAGAGAGCAAAGATAAAAGTGAAATTAATCAAGTGAAAAGATGAAACGATATATTGTGTAGTCCTAGTTCAGATGGTATTTTCTTTTTAGATTTTCCTATTGTAATTGTTTACAGCACTAACCAAGATCAAATGTCATCTGTGCTGCTATTATATAAGCACACCCTAAAGGCAGAGAGTGAATTAGCAGTTTTTTTATGCAGCCTGTCTACTATTTTTGTTTGTAAAGATGTTTTTTTGTATCTGAATTTCACAAAGCTAAAGTCAAATAATTTTTTTTACTCTTTATTTTTAACTGTACAATTTCATTTTATTAAAAAATATATACTTTTTTAGAGTTGAAAAATATAATGAAATCTGTACTGAATCTGAATTAGTTTGCTGTAAAAAAAAACAAAAAAAACCCGAGCATAATCCAGTTAAAATCCACTGAAAAAAATGATTCATTGGACCTACCAAAGGCAACTGGCCGCAAACAATCCACATGGGCTAAATTTAAACAAACAAACCAAATTTAGTTCAACAATGTTCTTACTTTGCTTGCATCCTCCCTGGCACCACTCCAGCGTCCACGATGAGCCCGTCTGACCACACCACCTGTGCCGGTGTTTCCATAATGATCTAGGTGAGTGGTGGAGCCGGCAGGAAGTGACCCACCTCCTTGAGAGTACCTCAGCTCTAGAGCACTTCCTGGCAGAGATCTAAAGGAAAACAGTCAAAGTCACAGTTACAGGCAACATAAAATTTGTCTGTTTTAACAATCTAAAAGATTCCTGAGGTGAAATTACCCCATATTCCTAAACAAATTCCCTGTTAATCAGAAATAATGCACCGTTTAAAGGTTTAGTGGGCTGACTGAGCTCTACAATCTTTTTTGTAGAACTGCGTTAATATATTTCTTTTGATCATTTGTTTATTAGCATGAATGCAAGATTTGTATTATGTTTCGGTACCCAACCCTAGTTATTTAATTGTTAAAAATAGCTATATTATATTAAATGTTTACTATGTTTTTACAATTCTTAACCATTTTCTACTTAAACCATATAAGAATAGTATATTTTGAATAACATTATATTTTTAAACAAAGTTTATTCCTGTGGAAACAGCTAAATTTTCAACATCATATATATATATATATATATACATATATATATATGTGTGTGTGTGTGTGTGTGTGTGTGTGTGTGTGTGTGTGTGTGTGTGTGTGTGTGTGTGTGTGTGTGTGTGTGTGTGTTTGTGTGTGTGTGTGTGTGTGTGTGTGTGTGTGTGTGTGTGTGTGTGTGTGTGTGTTAAATTAAATTATTTTAATCCTGAAAAGAGCCGTGCTGCTCAATGTTTTTTAAAACCAAACTACTTTGTAATATAAGTCTTTGCTGTTATATGCATATGTCTTTACTGTTTTTTCTTTGATATCTTTGTTGAATAAAAGCATAAATTAAGCATTTATCAAAATAAAAAAACACAGATTTATAAAAGTTTATATCAATTTAAATTTGTAATGTATATTAATATACAATAATGTATATTAAAATCAAACATGGAATGCTTCTTTTGTTGAACACAAAGGTAGGTATTTTGAAGAATGCTGGAAAGCTGCAGCCATTGAAATGACAGTGAGTGGCTAGTTTTCAATTTTGAATTTGGTTGACAATTAACAAATGAATCTGTAATTACTTGATAAATCATCTTAAAAGACCATTTATGGCAATTTATTAAGTACGACAAGGATTTTTTAGGTATTTTTAGCCCATCATTGAGTCTATGTATTTACTTGAGTAAATGTGTGTAAATTTATATTAATTCAGTTTTTAAATTCATTTAACTAATATTATTGTGATATAATGATAGTAATATAAAATGTTTATCTGATTCATTGACAATACAGTTTGTAAAGTAATATTTTCTGTATTTTAGTGGATATATTATATGAGACTTGCTTTGTTTACCAAATAAGTGGATCTAATTGGATTTGCATTGTTAACATTAAATAAAAGTTAAAAATGTATTATTTTTTGTTTCATATATTAAGTTTTTAGTTACGATACTCCCAATTCATTCTTGCTGATTTTTTTTTTACAAAATTCTCAGCAGAAATAGCAAAACATGTCCGCAGATTCGGTCTGGCCCTAGTTATGACTAAAACCATCAGCAGGTAAAATGTCCCTGTGTAATGTGTTTGTGTGTGTGCTACCGTGAGTAAGAGGATCCAGGTCTTCCTCTCAGCTGGTCCAGCTCTAGCTGAAGCCTCTCCAGCTCTGCAATTAGTTGATCCTGTGAGGAATAAGACATTAGTATTCAATAATGCAGCCATCTGGACACAGGTCAAGTGCACACAACCTGTTTTTCCTTTTAAACAATAGCATAACAGATTAGAGAGGAATGTACCTTGTTCGCTAAGAGATCGTCTTGGATCTTCTTCATGTTAGCGAGTTCCTCAGAGAGAGCGTTCTGTAACACATTAAATGCAGTAACTTTTCATTTTTGGCCGAACCATCCTTTTAACACCAGTGAATCACCTTCGGTTATTCATTTTGATCAAAACATAGATCACTAAAATATAACCGGAATGAAAATAAAGGAATTTTATAGTGAACTTTGCGGCTCATAGGTATTAATGACATATTTTAAGTCTGTTTTTTTATATCCAAACAAGGGTTGTTACTGGGGTGACTGAGGGAGTGAAAGTGAAAGTTTTATTGAAAATTCTTTTTTAAAAAATTGAAAAGAATTTTTACACTGTGGTTGTTCTAGTGTTTAAAGAATTCAAGAATTTAGCTTGAGGCACTTAGTGTAAATGAAAACACGCACGTCATGCTGATATTGTAGGGATATTAACTTTAGGTCATAAAAATAAAAGCTAGTTTACATGGAAAGACCATTTCAAGGGGCTTTCAACTTTCTGAATAATATTTTGGACTTAATTCGAACTATATTAATCATTATGGGATAATATTATGGCATATATATTTTTTCCATGACCTTTAAAGAACTTTTTACATTCCGAAACTTGAAAGCCTGAGCATCTTGTCCTTTCAAATGCATATTTCACACACAAAACACTCAATCATCATTTACTCAAAAAGCCTCAAGCGGAACCAAATCTGTATGAAATTATTTCTTCCAATGATCACAAAAGAGAATGTTAAGAATCTGTACATATAGTTTAACCTACAAAAACAAAATCATATAGGCTTACAACAGCTTGAAGGTTGAGTAAATGATGAAAGGATTTTTTTCATAAACTATTCATTTAATATATGTTAAGGAAATATAATTTAATATATATTAACATATGTTAAGGAAAATGAGCTCCAGACCTTCACGTTTTGAACACCAAAACAGGCCTTTTGTCCAAAATATGAACCAGAAACAGTATAAATTATACTTCCTCAAAGCCAAATAGTTAAGATTTTTGCTTCTTGTTCAAATTACTTATTTATTTAGTTTAATCCACTAAAATATGTAAAAACAATTAAGTTAATTTAATCGATTTGTGTTGGACAGCATGAAGGAATTGTGTGGAACCCAGTATTTTTTTAACAGTGAGTTAGTTCACCAAAAATGTAAATGAACCCATGATTTACTCAGTCTCAAGGCATCCTATGTAGATATGACTTTTTTCCTTTAGTCCAATCCAATCAGAGTTATTTCTAAAAATGCCCTGTATCTTTCAAGTTCCTTATGAATGGGTGTTTGTCTTTAACAGCTCAAAACAAGTGTAATAAAGCACATCCCTCCATAATAAAAAGAGCCTCGTGCAACTCAGGGAAGTCAATAGTTCTCACGTATAGTGAAGCAATGTATTTTTGTAAGATAAATATCTATATTTTAAACTTTATAATCAGTTTTGCATAACTTCCACTAACTGTCACTACACTGAAAAAAGTGTTGGATGCAAAACTGTTGCAAACTATTTATTTGTGTTGAATTTAAACAAATAAATTAACTTTAATAATGTTCAACTTAATTTGTTTGTTTAAATTCAGCCCAAATAAATTGTTTACAACTACTTAACGTAAAAAAATTAAGTAAATCCAAGGAATCATCTTTGAATAATTTTTTTTCAGTGTACACACATTTATGAGAGACTGCCTTCTGGTGGATGACATACTAAGAATGCAGTTCAGTGCTCTACATTACATGCATAGTAAGCATTTCCCTGCATAGTATCCACAGTAAAAAAAGTTGACTCAACTCAAAATTGTAAGGCAACTTGCTGTAATATGTAGTAAAAATGCTGTAGAAATGTAAAAATGCTGTAAAAATGTAGTAGTCTTAAGCCTCATTCACACTATGAGCGGCTCGCAGCAGCATAGCAGCATAGCAGCAAAGCGTCAAGCGATGGTTCATTTCAATGGAGAATGAGTGACATCCGCCAATTTCTGGCGACCTCCGTCTACGCGAGAGACATCGATCATTAGCGACCAGGTGAATGTGTCGAGAAAAGCAACAAAGTTGAGAATCTTCAACTTTATGCAAATGAAGAGCGACTTTCTTGAGCGACAGCCAATAGGAGCACCAGTAAAACTCACGTGATCCTCTTTCAGCTCGCTCCGAGGCCGGTTGTATTAGTGCTGTATATACCTACACAGACCTGCATTTGTAGGAAGTCGCCACCCTGAGCGACAGGCAGCTACAAAGTTTCTGCTAGTGTGAATGAAGCATTACATTTTTTAAGTTGAGTCAACTTTTTTTACAGTGTGCTGGCTTTGACTCTGTATATGACAAATAAAAGTATAATTTGAAGCAACACGTCTATGTTTTAGGCTTTTGAAGAGAGACACCCACTTGTTGTCATTGATGGGCTTTAAAATAACTCCAATTGGGTTTGACTGAATGAAGAAAGGTATACAGGTATAAAGGTATTTTTGTATACACAAAAGATGCCTTAAAGGTGAAAAATCATGGGCTGATTTGAATTTTTAGGTGAACTATCTCTTTACCTACAGCTGTTATAGTTAACTAGTTAATTTGTAAAATAAGCAGCTTTCCTACACCGTTCTTTAGTCTTCAGTCACACATCTTCTGTTTCTACCATCAAGCGTAAATTACGTTTCAGCCATTCATCATGGGTTGTCTGAGCAGAAATGCACTGAGCCTGAAACACCTGCTTTTGTGCTGAAAAAATGAAGGAGGACACAAGGAGGAAGCCTGGAGGTTCTATTAGGCGCGCACATAACTGAAGCCACATCTGGAGTTAGAGGAAAACTTCAAAGACGTGGTGACATGTCAAGGCTATTTTTCAGCTTCCTCTCGACGCATGCAGCGTTTTTTTAAATTTTTTTTCAAGAAATCAAATCTGAAATGGTGGAAGCGGATCACACCTTCTCCTCGAGGGCAGCCATTCTCTCCTTCAGGTGCAGCTGAAGTCTCTCATTGGACTCGGACAGAAGCTTGTCCACCGTGTCGGAGAGACGCTTATTGTGTTCATCATTCATGCGCTCCCTCTGCCTCGCCTGAGGGAAAATTGAATGACAGAGAAGTGAGAAATGAGTTCATTTATAAATTTACTTGTGGATCCGCTTTAATCAGCAAAGCACTTGAGTTTTTTTTATAAGTATACATACATAAGCATACATATATATATATATATATATTTATATATATATATATTTATTTATTTTACTAAATCTTTAACTAAAAATAAAATACAAAACAAATCATTATAAAGATTAAAACTATATAAAATAACAATACAATAAAAGACAATTTTAAACATTAAATTGAACTGAAATAAAATTTGATCACTTAGGCATATATAAATAAATAAATAAATAAATAAATAAATAAATAAATAAATAAATAAATAAACAAAAATAGAAACAGCATATATATTTTTAAAATATATATGTGAAATATGTGACCCTGGAGCACAAAACCAATCGTATGTGGCACGAGTATATTTTTGGCAAATGCAAAAAACATTGTGTGAGTCAAAATGATATATTTTCTTTTATGGCAAAAAACATGCTATAACTTAAGGGGATGCTAAACAACGAAGATGAAGATCCACATACAGCTTTATTGAGAACTGTCAGGCAGGAAATGGTCAATATGTACAAACAGGAGCATGAGGGTAATCCAGAAGCATAGTCGAGGTCACAGACAAAGAGTAAGGATGGCTGTTGTGAAACTGACGTTTCGACACGATGTCGAGATCTCGAACTGCAAGTGTTTCGAAACACAGCACAGAATCATGATCCAAAACACCCAGGTCATGTGACTTAAGTAATTCAAAACACCTAGGTCATGTGACTATAGTGTTTCGAAGAACCAGGTCACATGACTACAGCGATTCAACGCATCGGACATTTCAGAAACGTTTCGAGACCTGGCGAATCTGTGTTTGACTGAAAGGGTCGGAAAAAAAGCTTTATCTTACATAGCCTAGTGGACCGTTTGGTGCTCAGAGTAACTGTGCTGCAAACAGCCTGAATTCGAATCCCGACTTGTACTAACTCTGAAATTATGATTTGATGTATTTTAATAATGTTAATATTTATGACCAAAACAAGACATATTTATTCACAAAGTGTTTGTTCGGATGTCAGACCAATGTTAAAACAACACATGTTACAAGAACAGAGCATTTAAAAACTAACATCTATAGCTGCATCACCCTGGATTCGAACCCATTATCTCTGCATGCTGACAGGAACTCACTGCTTCACTAAATCACTTGAAGCCACAACTCTACAGTGTGAGGTTTAATAACTCAATTTGCTTAACTGTTTCTTTGCTGATGCTGTTCCAGAGTAATACATAATAAATGCCCACTAGGTGTCACTGTAGAGATGTCAAATGGACATTTGCTTCAATCGTTTCAGTGTTTATGAAACCTTGCTTTGCCCACCACTACAAACGTAGACAAAGTCACAGAAAAGAGGTCGATACATGCGGCAAACAACGTAAACAAGGCAAGGGTCAAACACGAAAAGAGTAAACGAGGAGACTGCTTTGTAATGTCACAGGTAAACAACAACAAAGAAGTGTGTGTGGGTATGCTGTTTATAGTCCTGGTAATCAGTGAGAATGAGTTTCAGCTGTGTGTATGAGTAAATGTCCAGATTATTGTCAGCTGTAGCGGGTGTAGATTGGTGCAAGGCATTGTGGTAGTTCTAGTTTATGTGGTGGCACATATGTCTGCATAGGCTAGATCGCTGGTGATCGTGACACATACAAAGATATTAATTAAAGATCATCCTCCATGAAAATGTTTATTAAAACTAAATTAGATTAGTAATGTGCATTGCTAAACACTTTATTTGGAATAATTTTCACTTGGAAAGCTTGGAACGAAAGGTTATTTATTCAAATGTCAAGTGATATATAAATCTAAATGTTTCTGTGGTCCAGGGTCACAAATGAACATTTATATTGAAATAATAAACAATAAAAAATAATAATATTCACGTGAACTTGATACAAAAATGATTGAAAGAATTATTATGGGTTTATTTATGTTTTCATTTTTCATTAAGCTCATCTAGAGGTATATTGAATATACCTCACAACCGAAAAATAAAAAAACATAAAGTGATGATGATTCACCCTCTGCAGCTCCTGGTTCTTCTCCTCAAGTTGCGCCTCCAGCTGTCTTAGTCTCTCCTCAAAGTTGCCATGCCGCTCCTCTGCCTAGATTAACAGATCAAGGTTTTAATGTATTTTAACATAGCTCTGACCTGTTCTAAAAGCAAAAAACAGACAAGCAGATCTGAACACACCTTATTGAGTGCCGCCACCCTTTGGGCGAGCTGAGCCTCGATTTCGGGCAGTGTCTCTGCCCTCTGAAGGGTCTGCTGGAGCTTCTGTTTGGCATCATCCAGACGCTCCTGAAGCTGCCGGTTCTTCTCTTCACTCTGTGGTTTAGTGACAGAACAATGAGGACGAGATAACAGCCAGCAAGCTTTTTTTGTTTTTAAAAGATGTCTAATAGATGTCTAATAGATGTCTAAACATAGTCATCTTGGCTAAAACAAGGCTAAATTTGTGCTGTCAGTAAAATAGACGTCTAAGAAAAGGCCAAAAATTAGCAGAAATAAATGACTACACATATAAAGTCTGTCTAATCTGTCTATTTGACGACTAGTCTAGTTTTGGGCTATCTTAGATGTCTATTAGTTTTTTCACTGATAGCCTTGTTTTAGCCAAGCTGACAACATTTAGACGTCTATTAGACATCCATTAAACACAAAATTGTTTGCTGGGTAATAAAAACACCAAATGGAAAACATTCACATTAGGGAAAAAAAAAGCTTTGTTTTGTTGTAAACGTGGAACTTCTTCACAAGAAGTGCTACTAAATAAAGAATTAAAACTAAGAGCAAAAAAGTAATCAAGTAAAAAAAAGACACTACATGTAAACCTATAGTCGCTTTTTCACTGCATGGTACAGCACAGTTCGTCTCACTTCGGTTTGGTTTTACTTGGCTTGGTTTGCATTTCCACTGCAGTTAAAGTGGGTGGGATTATCACTACAGTTACTCCACCTCTTTTGTTGTGACATTACTAATTTCATTCATTTTCCTTCAGCTAGTCACTTTATTTATTTTTTATTATATTCTTAAATGAACTTCTAACTTATCCAGCTTATGTTTTACACAGCGGATGCTCTTCCAGGTGCAACCCAGTACTGGGAAACATGCATACACACTCATTCACACTCATATACTACTGCTAATTTAGTTAATTCAATTTACCTATACCGCGAGTCTTTGGACTGGGGGAAACCGGAGCACTTCGAGGAATCCCACACGAACACAGGGAGAACATGCAAACTCCCCACAGAAATGCCAACTGACCTAGCCAGGACTCGAACAAGCAATCTTCTCGCTGTGAGGCGACAGTACTAACCACTGAGCCACCGTGCCATCATGATTTTTACACCGAAAAAAAAATGCTTTTCTTACTTTCTTACCTACTCTCCTACTAGTTTTTGTCTTGCTTCTAGTCCAAATATTAAAGAATTCTTTAATCAAAAAGCATTTTATTGACAAGTAAAAGCATTTTTTAATTTCTGAAATAATAACGTCAAAGTTAAACAGATAGGAATATTATTTTGCTGGTTGTAAGAAAAAACTCAAATAAATTGGATTTTTGACTCTTTTGACTTAAATTTATTTTGACTAATTTTCTGAAAACAAAACTAAAATGTGTACTTGTCGAGAAAATGCTTCTTGATTTGTGCATTTTTAGATATTTGGACTAGAAACAAGACAAAGGGCTCTATTTTAATGATCTAGGCACAAAGTTTAAAGCGCATGCTGCAAAAGCGTTAAGGACATGTCCACTTACGGAAGAATACGCTCTGCACCCTGGCACATGGTCTAACATGGATGTGCTTATTCTCTTAATGAGTTATGGGTGTGCTTTGAGCATAACGTGCATTAAACCAATCAGACTCTCGTCTCACATTCCCTTTAAGAGTCAGGTGCATCGCACTGTGGCACATTTAAACTTTACATGGTAGACTTTGTAAGCGGAACTGAACGCTTCATTAGCAAGAAAACAGTTAAACAGACCATGCAGTGCGAGGATAAAGAATGAGCCTCCTCCATTCAGCCTCTTTACTTTCTCTTTCTCTTTACTTTTACTCTTTACTCCATTACTTTCATGGATAATGAAACTGTGTTGTACACACTCCACTGAAGACATCCATTAGCCTACATATTTAATTTTCTTTGTTAAGCACAAAGATTTGTTTCAAAACTATTTCTAAATTCAGTTCTAATTTCCAGCAAATGAATAAATGAACAATAATAATGAAGTGGGGTCAAAAAATTGAGTTATATCCAAACACAATTTTACACAATTAATAAACACGATTAAACACAATTAATATGCCCAATTAAAACAAATATAAGTATGTACATAATAAATAATACTGATAATAACAATAACATTATAGAAATGCGAATTGTCATGAATGAACTGAAAAAAGGCATGGAGGCATGAAGAAGGCGTGGAGGCAGTGGTTTTTATATTTATGTAGAAATTAATAATTTTTGTATTATTTTAATCCTTTAATTGTTTTCATTTGTAACGATTTTTTGTATTGCTCTACATCCTGTGTGTATTAAGCAATGTGTAAGCGTTTGAACCCACTTAGCCACATAACTAACGTGCTCTGCGCTGGACTTAATACCTGCTTTTAGATGGTCAATGGTGCAGTTTATTTCAGTTCTTCAAAATCCAAAGGCGCGCCAACGACACACCTCTATTTTAGACAAGCACACCCATGAGTCCACAAAGTGATGCAAATGGCTTTTTAATTGCTTTTTAAACAATGTGACGCAAAATGGGAAAATTAGAGTTGCGCTGGTCTGAAAATAGCAACAAATCACACCAAACACGTCTTGCACCTTATTGCACAAAATAAAATCTTTTATTTGCAGTGCATTTTGGGTCATCCCATCAAGCTACCAGTCAAGAAGAATGCCTGGATCTCTTCTACTGACCATGATGCTACTACTTCAGATGTCTTCTAAAAATGTTTTAGATGCACAAGCCAACAATACAGTGTTAGCAGCTGCAGACTATTTAAATAGAGTGGGTTTGGTGTTTCCTGTTGCGTATCTATGATTAACAGTCTGTATACAGTACATTATGTTTTATTAATGGTAAATCTAACTTGAAACTTTGTCTGAGGTGGAATTAAAAAAAAACTAATTAATGTAGTGGCAAAGCTCACAAAAGTGAGCCATATTAAACCAGACTGTGCCACACTATGCAGAGGAAAAGCACATTAATATTTATCTATATTTAAATGTATGCCCAACTAAAATATTGCTATGACTTCTTATCTTTTTCCTGTTTATCCACAATTGTGTACATTAAGAATTGAAAACATGCTTGTATTACAACTACTTTAAGATGTTACATTTAAGTATGCAAATGAAATATTATATAAAATATATGCTCATTTGAATTTCATTGTTTTGACATAATATATTCAGAATTCACTCAATTATTCAGAAATACTATTAACTGACAAAACTAAAATTTGGTCAATAAAATTTGTGCACAGTCAGGTCAATTATGTATGAACAAATCCATCTGTAAAAATGTAGAGAGGAATGAAATTGTGAGGTTTGGTATTAAAATGCTGAACTGGAGATTTAGTGCATTCAAAATGAGCATTGTAATTGAAATATATAGACAGAAATCAATACAGTGCAACAGAGGGAACATTTAGAAGTGCATTTCTTTAAATTAGACTGACAGGTGCATGGAAAAAAATGTGCTTTTGCTTGCAGTGTCTCGTCTTAAAATTAGTTTTTAGATTTTCTATAACTAGTGATCATTCAGAAGTATGAACATCAAAACAAAAAAAGTGTGTTATGTAAAAGCAACACGTCCAGGCATATCAGAAAGTCTGGAAACAGATTCTACATTCTTAAAACCACAATTACAGACCTCCTCAACCAAAAATGATTCACTTAGATTTAAAAGCAAACAGTAATTTAGCTACTTTAAACACTGATATGATGTTCCACAGCCAGGAATGTCTCAATCTGCAGTACATCTTCTTGATAAGTACATATCTTTGTAATACAAATATTTTGTTAATGCAAGGGTCATTTAATGTAAATATTTGGCAAAGGAATTTTTATTCTATGCAAAAAAAAGATCAAATAGTTTTCAAAATACATTTTTATTACCGCACATTAAAGGGTTATATAATTAACCCTTGTGCACTGTTTAAATTTACTACCCTTTTGTTTTGTTTGAGATGAAAACATCACTGAATTAAACTGCTGTAAAAATGCATCAGATTATTATTTTTTTCAATTTAATTTTGCATTAATCTGTTAATCGACCTCAGTCCTGATCAAAACTACTAAATTGTTTAGAAAATGACAGGATTTTAACTCTTTAATTGCCAAGTTCACAAATGATGTTGTTGATTTGGCTGGAAAAAAACACACAAAATGACGTATTTTCAACATAAAAAGTAATTGTGGACTGGATTTTTTTTTTACCTTTTATCACAGTCTTGGACATGTGAACGATTAGTAACAACATTGGCTTTGATAAAATTAAAATTTCTGCCTCATTGACTTCCATTATAACCACATCTGATATTGCATAAATACACAGTCTTTGTTTTTTTTACTCCATGTAGTTCTGAGAGCTGAAATGCATATGATTTTCTTAGACACATCAAGGTAAGTGCGTAAAGGTGACTCTCACACAGATAGACACACAAACACCAACAATCAAAAATGCATGATTATATGATGTCATGGCTTTTTAATAAAACAAATGTGGTAATAATGGAAGTCAAAAATAAAGTATCATAATAAAAAGGTTTTTTACCAAAAATCATTCTGCAAGCTGAAACTCAGAAAATGTTATGGCCAAATTAAGACACAGAATCACCCCAGAGGGGAAAAAACATCCTCAACAGTACATAAGGGTTAAATAATATATAGATTTCCCTTCAGAGATCAGTAAATTTTATTTTTTATAAATTTATTCATTTTCTTTTCAGCTCAGTCACTTTATTAATCCGGGGTCTCCACAGCGGAATGAACCGCCAGCTTATCCAGCACATGTTTTACGCAACGGATGCCCTTCCAGCCGCAACCCATCTCTGGGAAACAATCATACACACTCATTCACTCATACACTATGGACAATTTAGCCTACCCAATTCACCTGAACTGCATGTCTTTGGACTGTGGGGGAAACATGCAAACTCCACACAGAAACGCCAACTGACCCAGCCAAGGCTCGAACCAGCGACCTTCTTGCTGTGAGGCGACAACACTACCGACTGCGCCACTCTATTTATTAACATTTAAATGTTGATTCAGCAAGAAAGAATTAAATTGTTTACAAATGACATTAACAGGTTTTACTTTATTAAAAATAAACTATTTTAAATAAATGTTGTTCTTTTAAAAAAGTAAGTCATCAGCGAATCCTAAAAATTTAAACACAGTTGCACAACTGTTTTTAATAAACAGTTAATAAACAGTTAATACACTTATTATCAGTTGGATAAAAAGAAATGTTTCAAGTCCCCATAAATATTCTAAACTAAAAATCAGTATTAATCGCTCTTACATAATCCAAAAATTGAATAATAGTCCACAATATTAGTTTTCACTGTAATTTTGATCAAGTAAAATCAGCTTTGATGCTAAAACAACACACTGACCTCAAACTTTTGAAATAAACTTCACATAAACCTTTAAAGGTTAAAAATGCACTGGTTCTCTGCTGTTTTCCAATAGAAATAAAAGTCAAAGGATTCCTTTTTCAAGATTGAATAACGTTGTGAGAAAACTCATGTTGTGTTTATTCATTCATTCATTTACTTTCGGCTTAGTCCCTTTATTTTATCAGGGGTCGCCACAGTGAAATGAATTGCCAACTTATCCAGCAAATGTTTTACGCAGCGGATGCCCTTCCAGCCACAAACCAGTACTGGGAAACACCCATACACGCTCATTCATGTTGTGTTTAATAAGAAATAAATACTGGCCTATTTGTTGACAATGAAATGAAAGTGCTAGTTATAACACCAATCCTTAACCTCGGGTGTTAAAATATAAAAGATTTCTCGAAAGTTCAACACGAAAGGCCTTCAAACCACTTCAAATGAACTAACAACAAATCCAAATCTTCGAGCACAAATGGTGCCATTTCCTGACAATAAGCCCCAGAGACTCCTGTAGATGAACACGCTGCTAAATGTTCCTTCAATAGTTACACCTTTCATGTGTGTCTGTACATGATTTCCCTTTTGTTGTACCTGTCTGTATAAAGACTCTTTGCTGGCGAGCTCGTTCTCCAGTTTGTCTTTGATGTCATGGAGAGAGGTTGCCTCCCTCTGGGCACTGAGGTACCTGCACACAAAAAACACACATACATGCTGAAGATCTGTACATCAAAACTGCAGCTCCATCTGTGCCTCTCCAAAGTGTGGTCCAGCACATCCACGTTGAAACATATAATGACAAATGTTTCTGTCTAAAACTGTCAATTTAAATTGTATGTAAATGCAAATTCTGCACATCAAATAGCATTTTTTTCATTACCCAAATCATCATCTTCTCAGAAATTGTATATATTATTATTTATATAGTAGAATATAGCATAATATTTATATAGTATTAATGTAAAAATCAATGTGACCACAAAACTAGTTATAAGGATGCTTTTTTAAATTGAGATTTGTACATGATCTGAAAGCCAAGTAAGTAAGCTTTCCATTGACATATGATTAGATACGATAGACACAACTATTTGATAATATGCGATCTGAGGGTGCAAAAATGTCTAAATGCTGGGAAAATGACCTTTAAGGACATCCAGATTAAGTTTTTAGCAGTGCATATCACTAAACCTTAAGTATTGATATATTAATGGAAGGAAATGTACAGAATGTCTTCATTGAACAAGATCTTTACATAATATTCTAATTAATTTTGGCATAAACATTTAATTGACTCATACTATTTTTTGGCGTTTACCACAAATCCTCGAGGATTGAGGATCCTAATACTAAAAAGTATAAGCCAAAAACTCCTTTACACTACTAACCATTAGCTAAGTGTGAACTCTTGAATTGGTTTTCTTTACAAGCATACTAAAGCATGTATGACGCATGTGGTCTTGACAACCCAGGCCACTTATTATTTGAGGACATAAACACTCAGACTTTATTTTCAGTGTTGATCTAAGATTCATTTCAGTATTTTTCTTCCATTTTATGTAAGATACGCTATTGCCATATAATGCACAAGTAGAATCTCACAGTGGAAAATAAAATAAAATAAAATAAAATAAAATAAAATAAAATAAAATAAAATAAAATAAAATAAAATAAAATAAAATAAAATAAAGGCGACGCAGTGGCGCAGTAGGTAGAGCTGTCACCTCACAGCAAGAAGGTCGCTGGTTTGAGCCTTAGCTAGGTCAGTTGGCGTTTCTGTGTGGAGTTTGCATGTTCTCCCTGCGTTCCCTTGTGTTTCCTCCGGGTGCTCCGGTTTCCCCCACAGTCCAAAGACATGTGGTACAGGTGAATTGAGTAGGCTAAATTGTCCATAGTGTATGAGTGTGAATGAGTGTGTGTGGATGTTTCACAGAGATGGGTTGCGGCTGGAAGGACATGCGCTGCGTAGAAAAACGTGCTGGATAAGTTGGTGGTTCATTCTGCTGTGGTGATCCCTGAGTAATAAAGGGACAAAGCCGAAAAGAAAATGAATGAATGAAATGATGAAAATAAAACAAAATAAAAGGGGTGGCACAGTGGCTCAATGGTTAGCACTGTGGCCTCAAAGCAAGAAGGTTGCTGGTTCGAGTTTCAGCTGAGCCAGTTGGGATTTCTGTGTGGAGTTTGCATGTTCTCCCCGTGTTGGTGTAGGTTTCCTCTGGGTGTTCCTGTTTCCCCCGCAGTCCAAAGACATGTGGTTTAAGTGAATTGGATGACCTTTATTGGCCATAGTGCACTCTGAGATATAAAGGTACAAGAGCTGCACTGGGGCACCTGAAGTACCTGAAGGGTCCATAATGGTACCTCAAAGGTACTTTTTAGGTACATTTGGGCACTAATATGCACCTCTGAGGTACCACTGTGGACTCTTTGGGTACAAATATGTATCTTTCGAAAAGGTACCGCCCCAGTGACAGCTCCTGTACCTTTATTTCTCAGAGTGTGTATGAGCGTATGAGTGTATGTGAGAGTGTATGGGTGTTTCACAGTAATGGGTTGTGGATGGAAGGGCATCTGCTGTGTAAAACATATGCTGGATAAGTTGGAGGTTCATTCCGCTGTGGCAACCCCTGATAAATAAGGGACTAAGCCGAACAAAAATTAATAAAAAAATTAAATTAAATATCCTGTCTATTTTTAGTTTATTGATAAGTTGAGAAAAACAAAACATTTTTTCATAGAGTTCATAGGGTTTTCATAGGGTTCCAAAAATGTCATTTTTCTTAAACAAATTCTGTTCAATTGAATAAGTTTCATGATTTTTAGACAACTGTACACTATGTCTGACTAGTAAAATTTATTTTAACTACAATAATGGAGTCCTGAAAAAAATGGAAGAAAACAATGAAATAGATTTTATATAATAGGGCTCTAAAATCAATCATGATCTACTAAGGCAAACTCACAGATTTATTTTATTTATTTTTTTGCTGTGCATCAAGGAATTAATTCAATAACATTTAGTCAATCCATCATATTTTAAGCACTAAAGATTACCTGCGCTCTAAGGTGGTGATTCTTTCTTCCATGTCCTCTCTTTGACACAGCGCCTGTGGTTGAGGGTGTGGACAAATTTGAGTTTAGCAAAAAGTGTCAAAAAGAATGAAAGACAACAGCATATATTTAACTTACAGAAGAAATACAAACACAAATTAAACCATCACAATTAGACCATTCAGTTACATTATTAGGGTTGGGCATCTGTCTAGACAGCAGTTCTGCAGTAACTGTTTACTTCAAATGCCGCTGACTATGAACAGTTATTGCGAAACCAAAAAGATTTATGAGGTGATGAAAGATATATGTTGTGAAAACAACAACAACAAAAGAAAAAAGGACCCTAATTTTTCAGGTATAAAGGGGGTAGTTCACTCAAAAATGATCATGGTCATCATTTACTCTTGTTCAAACCTTTAGGAGATGCTTTCTTCTGTTGACACAAAAGCAGAAATTTTGAAAAATGCTAGAAATGTGTAACCATTGATTTCCATTGTGTTTGTTTTTCCCACTATGAAAGTTGATGGTTAGAGGTTTTTAGCTTTCTTCAATATATATATATATATATATATATATATATATATATATATATATATATATATATATATATATATATATATATATATATGTGTTCAACAGAATAATAAAAATCATAAAGGTTTGGTATCACTTGAGGGTGAGTAAATAGTGAGTTTTCATTTATTTATTTAATACATTTTTGGGTGAACTATCCATTTAAGACTGTACTTCATGACATACAGCAGCCACAAATATCAGCTCAAGGCATCCAACTTAAAAATAAAGCCAAGCCAACACGGTAGCCACCAGCAATTCCGTAAGTCGGGGACATGAAATTAGCACCGCTGCCAAGTTGGCAAGCCAGTGTGTATGGTGTGCTTCTATTAACCAGAAAATTAGACTTCTTCCATGAGGAATGTCAGATAGACAGCTGATTATTTTGTTGGCAGTTTGATTGATTTTGGCTCAGGCTGACAGGCACACCCATCAACAACTAGAGCACTTTACTGGCAATTAATCACTGCGCTGTGGCAGGAAACCCTTCTAGATGGGAAGGGAGGAGGGACCATGTTTGCATGACATGGGTCTCTGGATGTTGTTTCGAAGTGCTCTCGATGAGAAGTTAACTTCTGACCCACCTCTTTCACGTCCCTCTGCAGCTTCTGATTGGCCTCCTCAGATTTAGCTAATTCCCTCCTGGCGGTGGTGAGCTGCTCCTCGATCTCTCCAACCTGCGTATAAAAGACTCAGACGTTAGAATGTGCGCACGAACACATGCAAACACACAAACCAGCCAATGAAACTTGGATGGGTTCCAGTTGGATGAGTTCTCCCTCTGTCGTTTCATGCTTTGTTTTTTTTTACTTTGACAATATTGCGCACATCCACCAGGGGGCAGCAGAATATGCCACCGTCTTTTCCTCAGCATCTCCTCTGATCCTCTATCTCTATGGTAACCATAGGAATGCCAGGCAAACTGGAAGCTTCTCAGTTGAAAATGTGTCAGTGCTCAGAGTGTGTCATACTGTAGGTCTTCTTCTCCCACCCGTCTGTCCCGTATTTCCTTTCTATGTCTCTGAACATTATATGTGCAGCACACACTAAGAAGCTCTGGTTCTGACTGACTACTAAAGCAGCATCCTAATTATTATGGAAGCTTGTCAGTCAATGATTTGAAACTCCCTACAAGCAAGACTTCTGCATAAGACACATTTCATCTTCATGTTTTTTTATATGTCAAAAGAGTTTAAATGTTCTGAAATGTAATAAGAATAGTACATGTTACTGTTGCGGGACTATTATATAAAAGAAATACAGGATGATGACTGGAACAACCAGCTTGTTCAGATTTTCATTCAGACATACAAGAAAAGTATGACTAAAACAATTTCTAAATTATATAGAGCAGTTATTCTGTTTCCCAACCCTGTTCCTGAAGGCACACCAACAGTACACATTTTCAAGCTCTCCCTAATCAAACACACCTGAATCAACTCATCAGAAGATTAGAAGAGACTCTAAAACCTGAAGTTAATGGGTCAGATAAGGGAGACATTCAAAATATGTACTGTTGGTGTGCCTCCAGGAACCGGGTTGGGAAACACTGTTCTAGAGGACTCTCAACAGACTAAGATTAAAATGGGAAAATGAAGTAGGCATTATTCTGAATCAAGACCAATGGTTAAAATATGTGCTGTCCCACACACCTCAATAAGCTCATGAATGTTTTTGTTGGAAAAACTGAATTAGATTTTTTATTACACCAAAAATTAAATCATTACAATCGGAGACTACTCATCCTTGTTGGAGGAACTGTGGGGTAAAAGAGGCACATCATATATATATTCTGGCAGTGCTCAAGAATAAACAGTTTTTGGGAAATGGTGCACTCCACCATCAATGATATTTTGGATCTTCATATTTCTAGATCATTTGAAGTACTTTATCTGGGAGATACTCCTATTAAGCTTAAAAAGGAAGATAGATATCTATTTAAGATAATTTTGGCAACAAGTAAAAAAGCTATAACCCGGAAATGGTATAAAGAAGACCCACCAACTAAAGATAGATGGTTCAAAAATTTAGCAGAAGTTGAGGAAATGGAAAAAATTACACATGCACTTTGATTACAATTAGAAATCTTCAAAAAGAAATGGAGTAAATGGCTGGCTTTCTCCACAACCACAGAAAAAATATTTATAATTGAACATTTACATAATTCTAGAGGTTATGCATCATTATGAAAATATGTTTGGCAACCTTTTATTATATTTTATACTTATTTTATTTATTTGTTTTGTTATTTATTTATGAGGTTAATTTAAGATTTTTATATATGTATGTATATGGATATACATGTGTGGAATGGATGTATTTGCCTATATATGTATATATGTATGTATGTATATTTATGTATATATGTATTATTATTTTTTATTATTATTATTTTATTATTTTTTTATTCTTTGTTTTGTTCCCACTGGTTATGTTCCTAAAAAATCAATAATAAAAAAGTTTTTTTTAAGTAATAGTAATAGTACATATATTTTAGTTTTTTGTAAGAAATGTATTTTTATAGTAGCAAAACAGAGCCAGACTTCTACATATATGAAATAAATGCTTAACTTTGTGTTAATTATATAATAATAATAATAATAATAATAATAATAATAATAATAATAATAATAATAATAATAATAATAATAATAATAATAATAATAATAATAATACATTTTATTTAAAGGCGCCTTTCTAGCAACTCAAGGACATCTTTCAATAAAACAAGAGCAATGAAACAGCAAGAGAAATAATATAAAAGTATACACAACAATAGTGCATGTACAATTTAGTATTAAAAGCCATCTTAAATAAGGGGATTTTGAGTCTTGTTTTGAATCATTTAAGGGAGTCAATGTTTCTGATGGCAGGTGGTAGTGAGTTCCAAAGCCGGGGAGCAGAGCGGCTGAATGCTCTATTGCCCATGGACGATAGATGAGCAGAGGGAACAGACAAGTGGAGGGAGGAAGAAGATCTCAGGGTGCGAGAGGGAACAGCAACATGGATAAGCGGCAGACAACTATGGAGGGGTGAGATTGTGGATGGCTTTGAATGTTAACAGTGAAATTTTAAAATCAATTCAAAAATGAACTGGTAACCAGTGAAGCTGCTGCAGGACAGGAGTGATGTGATGAGAAGAAGGTTCTGGTGATGATACAGGCAGCTGAGTTCTGGACCAACTGAAGCTTACGGAGGGATTTGTGAGTGAAACTAAAGAGAAGGGAGTTGCAGTAATCTAAACGAGATGTGACAAGGCTATGGACAAGAACAGCAGTGGCATGGGGGGTAAGAGAAGGGCGGAGTTGGTTTATGTTGCGTTGGTGGAAGTAAGCAGACCAGGTGATGTTATTGATGTGAGAATCAAATGATAGGGTGCTATCAAGGATGACACCCAGACTCTTGACCTGTTTAGAGGGATAAATGGAACAGTCGTCAATAGAAAGATAAAAGCTGTCAGTTTTGGAGAGTGTTGATTTGGTACCAACAAACAAAACCTCAGTTTTTGCACTATTTAATAATAGTCTAAATGTGTGGGTCTGCAGATGCTTTTATGTTTTTTGTAGCATTGATAATGCATCAGATAATTATTTATAAGGAGAAATGCTTATATAGCAGAAAATCAGCATATTAATCTGATTTCTGAAGGATTGTATGACGTGGCAGCATCATGCTGTGGGGATGTTTTTCAGCAGCAGGAACTGGAAGACTAGACAGGATAGAGGGAAAGATGAATGCAGCAATGTACAGACATCCTGAATGAAAACCTGCTTCAGAGTGCTCTTGACCTCAGACTGGGTCGACGGTTCATCTTCCAGCAGGACAATGACCCAAAGTACACAGCCAAAATATCAATAGAGTTGCTTCACAACAACTCGGTGAATGTCCTTGAGTGGCCCAGCCAGAGCCCAGAGCTAAATCCTATTGAACATCTCTGGAGAGATCTGAAAATGGCAGTACACCGTCACTTCCCATCTAACCTGATTGAGAGATACAGCAAAGAGGAATGGGCACAAATTCCCAAAGACAGGTGTGCCAAGCTTGTGGCATCATATTCAAAAAGACTGTAATTGCTGCCAAAGGTGCATCAAGTATTGAGCAAAGGCTGTGAATACTTATGTACATGTGATTTTTCAGGGTTTTTTTTTTTTTATAAATTTGCAACAATTTCAAAAACTCTTTTTTCACATTGTCATTATGGGGTATTGTTAGTAGAATTTTGAGGAAAATAATTAATTTAATTCATTTTGGAATAAGACATGTGAAATGTGGAAAAAGTGAAGCTCTATGAATACTTTCCGGATGCACTGTATACCTAATCATAAGCCTAAACTTAACATAATGGTAAATGTATTCCTCAATTGTGATTGGCTGATTGGAATGTTGTTCCAGGATCAACATAGATGTTAATCCAGCGACATGTCCTGCTTGTTGAAATCAGGTTAGTGGTCATAAATTGGAACGGAATTATTTTTGCACCAGTGTGCTACTTTTTTCTTTTACTTCAACTAATCGCTTTTATGGACTTGCACACAAATTGCATTGCGATCTTTTTCTGAAATATCCCTCCAGTGGAAATATTTTGAAGTCAATAAATGGCTCTATTGATGCTAAAGAGCAAAGATGCATCAACAGACAAAACAATTACAAAATACTGAAATTCTGCAGCCTGTAATCTACCAAATAATCATTTTGTTCATTCACTCATATTTTCTCACAAAAGTGCATTTAAAAAATATCTTTTCAAAATTTTGCTTGTAAAAATCCTGGTAATATTAAAAGAAAGTTAAATGACAGTGTGTTGGGGCAAGTTTTACAAAAGTACATTTTGGCATTGCAACTTGTGCGAGGTATAATTTGGATCAGGCGGGATGTTAAAAAGTCTTTAAATGTCTTACATTTCAAAAACTAAATATCAGGCCTTAAAAAGTCTTAAATTCATTGAAATATTCACTTGTTTTTTTGAAACATTTATGTTGAGAAGAAATTTGTACGAATACAACTAGGGTTTGCTTGTTTTGACACATTTAAAATACGTGACTCAGAAATAAGTTGTTTGTTTTTTAAAATCTTTTTACTTCTTACTTAAAGATCCTTTGCATTTAGCCCTGTATACATCTGAAATTTAATTCATAATTGTCTTATAAAGCTCTTTAAAAAGTCTTCAAATTGACTTGGGGAAACCATGTGAATAAAATTTGGTTTCTTTATGAATCAGCTAATCTTGTCAGCAGCTATGAGTCCTTACGATGCGTCCTCTTTAGGCAGCAGTGCAACACTCACCTGTCTGCACATGAGCGCCAGTCTTTCTTTTAACTGTGAAAGCTCTGCTCTCTGTCTCTCTATCTCTCCCTCTCTCTGTCTGTCAATCTCGCCATCATCCAAGATGGAGGACGGGCCATTAGGGAGCCGCTGTGTGAAAAACAGAGGGACATGAGGGAAAAAAACAGTGAAAACATTCGAAACAAGATTCAAAATAGTTGTGACTCACCTCCTTTCCATTGTCCAAACCCCGCTCTCTCCTTTTAATCTGATCCCGTAAAGACAGTACCTGAGCATAACGAACAAATCTAAGCATGCAAGACTGACATGCCACATGCTTAGAAAAAAATGTGGTACAAAAAAATATGATGTTCACCTCATTCGTAGATGATTCAAGCTCTTCTTCTAGAACAGCAACTCTCTCTAAAGCCACACGCAATCTCTCACGAACCTAAGGGGGAAAAATACAATAGACTATGAATCCACAGGAAGAGCTTGACTAAAAAACATGCCCCCTTTGAAGAGATAAAGTTATTGTCTAGATATCGGGTTTATCAATATGAATTGTTTCTGTCATGAAATTTTGAGTTTTCAAAGTCACAATTATTACTTTAAAGGGTCATGAAACCCCCCCTCTTTTAGTTCAAGTCTACCTTTAGTTCAAGCCTATGCTTCATGATGGACGTGGCTGGCAGAGCAGGAAAAAAAGAGGGGCTTTTGTCAGTTGGCTCAAGATAAAAAAAAAAAAATCTGATACAAAACGTGAGGGGACCATGAATTTATAGTCTACAAAGTTAAAATGCAAAGAAATAAACAGTAATTTAATGCTGTGACATCTATAATAGGCTATTCATAATTTCATATAATATATAACCACAATTTGTTAAATCATTATAAAGATAATCATGTTTATATTTACGCTATAAATGAGGAGGACTTCTCTCCTCCTGAATCCCTGGGTCTGAATGCAGACAACATAGATAGCAGTACAGCAGGTCTCTTGCCTTGCCTATTCCAACCACTCAACCTGCTGGTAATCTGGAGGATTTTATGTGCGAACACGGCAGCTATGTGTCTGAATGGTAACAAACCCAACTGATAAAAGATAAAGTCTGCAATTCTCCAATTATTGTACCACTCTAGCGACAAAAATGCTTACTGCATACAAACAGGTTGGCCATTTCGGCCCTGACAGCATTGCGTAGAAAGACATGCAAAAACGCTGTGGATCATGGAAACAAACACACACAGACTTCATGAACGCCTAAATACTATGTGTCATGCACGGTCTCACAGCTTGGCAGATCTGTGGTCATCAGAAAGCACATGCAGTCATGAATAATTAAGAAGCAGGGTCTTCTCATAGGATAAGAAAACTCAGCTATGAATAATAATGAGAAACTGACGCATCATCACTTCACAGATTCGCGCTACGTCACCGATTACATTTTAAACCTGGAAAATGAAATTAGCTGACGAAAGCTCAACATTTTCCAGTTTTCCACACAATTAAAGGTGACAGGTGCTAATGGTGTCGTAATTAAAGTTAAAATCTAAAAAAAAGTACTCCAGGGTGTCTTGAAGAATTATTAATCAAACTGTATGATCGTTGCAACACTTATAAGCATGCAATTGCAAACTGTTTTTATAATATTAAGAAAATAAAGTCTAAGAAATACAGCCATTATTGTGAGATAGCTTCCCAGTGGACACTTTGATGTCAAAACGTCAAAAATATAAATTCATTTGATGTCATAAACATCAAGGTGTCCACTGTGAAGCTATCTCACGTGACGTCAAAAACACGTTGAAAATTTAAATCAATTTAATGTCAAAACCTTGACGTCTATTTGACGTCCACACACTGATGCCCTTCTGACCAATAAAATAACGGCACAAAAAGTATTATAATATAAGAAAAATGTATCTGATCCAATTTCAAATGACAAAAATTTTGTATCCCTACAATACATGTTAACTATAATGATGTCTAAATGACATAAAATTGACAATGGCATCAAAAACATGTCAAAAATCGATTACAAGACTGTTCTGTATTTGATTCTTCACACTGACCGTTTTGACATCAAGGTAGTCAATTTGCATCAAATCGATAATCATTTTCACATTTTTTGATGTCGCAATTCTGAAAAAAATTTATTTGAGAGCTTAAAAACTTGCAATTGTGAGAAATAAAAGTCGCAATTTAAAGGAATTGGTACCATAACCTTAGTACTATGGGAAATGGTCAGTGAACATGCTATTGAAAGAAAAATTGCAACTGTAAGAAAAAACTCAGAAGTAAACTCTGGCTTGTTAATGTTTAATTACAACTTAATTGTGAGATACATTAGCCGTTATGTGAAATACAGCGACAACTGATAAAACATCTTAATTTGAGCAATCTCAGTGTTACACGTGTTCATTCTCATAATCTCCTGCTTCACTGATAGCTATGCCTTAACACAGAATTAATAGGTTGTGCTTTTTGCCTCACGGTCACCTAAAAAAAAATTAACTCATTTTGCAGCCGGATATATAAGGGCTTAACAGATTTTCTTCTTTGCCCTCACACAAAGCTACTGTACGGCTTTAGAAGACTTTAAATACAGTGGATGAGTCATGTGACATTTTCATGGAGCTTTTGGTCAGTTTTGGAGCACTTGAGCCAGTGTGTTTTCATTATGAGCAGAACTGGCAGTGACAACAGAAACCAAGCAAGCAGCTGTGATCGCAAAAATACACATATTTGGACTCATTTGATCAACATGAGAGTGCGACAGGACAGGGCTGCTGACCTTCTCATCCAGGGCTTTGTGGTGTTCAAAGAGGGACTTGAGGGCCTTGAGCACCTCAACCTCACTGGACACTCCAGCAGGAGACTGAGCCTGTCTCTTCACCACAGTCATCCTCAGAGAACGCTCATGACGGGACACCAGACACTCCAGATGCTCCAGCAGGAGCTACCAACATGAGAAACAAACAGAAGAGGAACATTTAAATGTAAGAGACTTGAGGACTAGTTAGCAACCATTTTATTCTGAGTGAACATTTCCTAGGGTTACTTGTTATATATGGTTTAGGTGCATGATACACAAATCTGATAGCTGGTCATCATCAACGCACTTTGGTCAGCTTTATTTCTGACATGTGTTAAAAAAAATTGTAAATAAATAAACAAATATTTTATTTATGAAGCACTTTTCATTTTAAGGAAAATTTCAACATGCTCCAAAAGGAACATGGTAAAATAAAAAATATAAAACAGACTAAATTAAAATCAGCTACCAGCTAGAATTTACACATAAACACAAAAATAAAACGTAAACAATTTCTTAAAAAGTATGTTTTTAGACCCATTTTAAAACCAGCAGATGTTTTGTGGAGCCCTGAAATGATTTTAAAAGTAAAACATTCAAGACCGATAAGACAGAAGGTTGTTGCAGTTTTATGTCTTCTATCCTGATCGTTTCAAGCCATCTAGTATAAAAAAGTGATCAACATTCATATTGAAAATGGTAATGCTAGTATATCTGCAGTCCTTCATTTGTTCTCCCTTCTAGAAAGGCAAATAAACATTAGAGGTTCCCCTTATACTGCTAACTGGCCCTGGATTGTGGCTTTTGCTGTGTTCCAAGGATAACTTTTAGCCAAAACAGGTCAGGCCCATGAACTACTGTTTAACATTCTTGAATCTGACAGATTTTTGATGTTTCTGAAAGTTCTAAGGACGTAAATGCTGCATTTATTTAATGATAAATACAGTTAAAAAGTAATATTGTTAAATACCACAAATTACTTTTTTATTAATATTTTACAAGATCTTTAACAAGTACAACAACAACAATGGTTCACACTAAAATGTTTAATTTCTTTATTTTATAACAGCTTACCTTTACATTACTATAAGTGTTATCAGTAAACTGAAAATTTTGTCTTGGAAATATGTAAATATTCAGTATATTAAGTAGTGCAAATGTTCTCAACATTTAGCATATCAAATCAGCATATCATAATCATTTCTATATCACGTGTCACTGAAGACAGTGAATATAACTGAAAATTCATTTGTACGTTCACTTCAAAATCTTCAAGGTCATTCTGGTATTTCTGACATTCTGTTTTTATAAATACCATGGATTAGGCGGTATTATACACAACTGATTTTCATGTTTTATATATATATATATATATATATATATATATATATATATATATATATATATATATATATATATATATATATATATATATATATATATATATATATATATATACACACAGTACACAGCTGAAGGCAAAATTATCAGCCCTTCTGTGAATTTTATTATTTCACAAGTGATAGTTTAACTTAACTTAAATTTTCACAATATTTCCTATAATAATACATTTTTAAAAGCAATTTTGAAAGGCAATTTTTAAGGTCAACATTATTAGCCCCCTTAAGTAATATATATTTTTTTCCGACTGATTACAAAATAACCCACTGTTATCTGATAACTTATCTAATTAACGTAATTACCTAGTAAACCTAATTAACCTAGTTGTGCCTTTAAATGGCACTTTAAGCTGAATACTAGTGCCTACCTAGTTAATACCTTGCAAAATAATTACTTAAATATTACATACTGTCATAATGGCAAAGACAAAAGTAATTAGTTACTGGAAATTAGTCATTAAAACTATTATGTTTAAAAATGTGTTGAAAAAAATTCCAGCACTTGGAAAATCATTTTAAAAGAATTAAATGTTTCACTGGAGGGCTAATCAATTTAACTTAAACTGTATATACACATATGCTATACCCTACCTGACAAAAGTCTACTCACCTATCCAAGTTTTAGGAACAACAAATAATAACTTGACTTCTAGTTGATCATTTGGTATCAGAAGTGGCTTATTATACCATAAGAACATATGATCATGCCTTGATTTTAAATTAATTAATTAGGACAGTAAGGTCTGACTTTGTTTAGACAAAAATCCTGACACTTAACAGAAATAATGTTCAGTATAGAATATAAAGTCATGGTGCAGTGAAAAAATAATTAGTATTGTGTATGACTCCCATGAGCTTGGAGGACTGCAGCCATACATCTCTACAATGACTCAAATAACATATTAATAAAGTCATCTGGAATGGCAAAGATAGCGTTCTTGCAGGACTCCCAGAGTTCATCAAGATTCTTTGGATTAATCTACAATGCCTCCTGCTTCGTCTTACCCCAGACATGCTCAATAATGTTCATGTCTGGTGACTGGGCTGGCCAATCTTGGAGCGGCTTGACCTTCTTTGCTTTCAGGAACTTTGATGTGGAGATTGAAGTATGAGAAGGAGCGCTATCCTGCTGAAGAATTTGCCCTCTCCTGTGGTTTGTAATGTAATGGGCAACACGAATGTCTTGATACCTCAGGCTGTTGATGTTGCCATCCACTCTGCAGATCTCTCACATGCCTCCATACTGAATGTAACCCCAAACCATGATTTTTCCTTCACCAAACTTGAATGATTTCGGTGAGAATCTTGGGTCCATGTGGGCCCATTGGGACGCAGTTCAACAGATGATTCATCAGAAAAATCTACCTTCTGTCACTTTTTCCCAAATGATCAACTAGAAATCTATTATTCTATTATCAGTCTTACAACTGGCATCGACTACAATTCTTTTGTCAGGTAGTGTATACTGTATGTGATATGTGACATTTGTCCCACTTAATCAACAAGAGCCACCCTAAACAAACAAACAGGGAAGGGATATAAAGAGGTTATGATGTCTGTTTCACACGCACAGATTATGGTTATGGAGTTACTGACCCGTGTGTTGTTCCTCTCCGCCTTGAGCTCAGCAATCTCCTCTTCTCTCTCCAGCAGCTGCTCCCGACATACATTCAGCTCTTTGGTCAACACCGCAAACTCCTGCTCACACACACACAAAACACACACACAAGAGAAAATTAGCTCTGTTCTGATCTTTACAGGCTCCTAACAATCAACATAAATGAACCAGAGAGTGTGTGTATCCAGTGCTGTGGTCAGCGGGACATGTATTTACAGATCAGTTCAACCACATGTAAACACACAATGTGGAAATTAACACATAGAGCATACTGTATACATAGATGTGTCCAGCGTGTAGTCTGGGCTGCAGCTAGATAGACACTCTGCCCACTGATCACCCACTGACCGTCTGAGACACACTGCATGCACAACTGAGAAGCACTTTCTGGATCTGGCAAGCTGTAATCTGATTGGCTGACTTCATACTATTATGTCAGCTGTAGGAGTACATACTCGTTAATACCCTTTACTAACTTAAAACCCTTTAATTATTTAAATGAAGCTGAAATGAAACCAATGTTAATATTAAATAATAATAATTGAATCATATAAGTTGAAGCTGAAATACTAAAATTTATAAATAAATATAAATTTCAACTAAAAAATACAATGGGTTAAAAGATGGATAGGTTTTTTTCTTCAATAAAAATGACAATCATGCATTTTTATCATCTTTTACAGAAGACTTACAATGTGATGATTTAAAATTATACATCATTTAATTTAAAATACTTTGAGCATAGTTGTGTCCCAAATGACACACTATACACTATGCACTTATACACTATACATTCTTCTGTGTTATATGTGTTTAGAGTTTAGAGTCCTCCAAAATGGAACACTAGTGTTTCCCAGGCAACATTTAATGGTTGTCAAATTCATTCATTTATTTATTTATTTTCCTTCGGCTTAGTCTCTATTTCAGAGGTCGCCACAGCGGAATGAACCGCCAACTATTCCAGCTTTTTTTTTACGCATCGGACGCCCTTCTAGCCGCAACCCAGTACTGGAAAACAACCTCATTCATAAGCACACTCATACACTACGGCCAGTTTAGTTTATTCAATTCACCTATACCGCATGTCTTTGGATTTAGAAATTAAACCAAATGGTTGGCTTTGTCTATATTTTACCCAAATTTGGGTTGAAACAGCCCAGCTATTACACTATAAAAAGAAACATAATAAAAAGTCATGATTTTTCTGTTACTTTAACTTAATATAGAAAATTCATACGGTTTCATCTTATATTTGAAAGTTAAATTGGTTCACCTTAAAAATATAAGTGAGAAACATATTGTTTTTACAGGATAAAAGGAAGTAGAAACCAAACCATTAACACTACCCCACACCTCATCTCATTTAAAGTCTTTTTTTCCATGTACAACACATTCAATGGATTGAAAAAACATTTCACAGTGGAGCCACATTGTTGAGAACAGATACCAGCCAGATGATGTCAACTAGACACATTCACAACCATTGTACAGTATACAGCATTAACCACACAACATTTGAACCACACTAAAATCAAATTATCAGATTTCAGCAAACTTCAGAGCTATTCATTGATTTAATTATCTTCGGATGTAATCCAGATGTAAACAAATATTATTCTCCCAACAATAGCTATTATTTTACTTCAGCATTCAATCAGAATCATCAATATTACAGAACCAAAAAAATTAATACAATTGAATTAATGTAAACCCTGTTAAAGTCAGTTAATATAGAGTATTTACAAACTAGCAGCTTAATTATAATTACAGCAGAAATACAAGAGTATATCCCATAGCCTATTTGGATTATCTTCAAGTTAGCTTTGAGATTCACTCCTAAAAACTGTTTATTAAATACTATTTTATTAAATAGCTTTTAATCTATAAATATATTAAACCCAATTAATATAATCTCCCACCCTTGGTGTTAAGACCTTAATAATCATCAAAAAAAAGGTATTTATGTATATAATAAAAATGACCATCAGGAAGACAATGTTATGCATATACTAAATTATTACATATTTTTAAGATGGGTTCCATTTGTTTGAGTACCCTGGATGTTTTGTTGCAGTTTATGAACTTTTATTAAAGTCCACATTATGTGTGTAAGCTATAATTGGTGAATGGGACGGATTGGGTTGTGTCTCTACCACTTTTTGCCAAAATCAATTCCGTCCCCAGCACTTTTGGAAAGCCATTAAAAAAAAAACAGGCACAAAAGTTCTTCACAAATCACGACTGAATGTGTTAAATGCGCTGATTTAAAAAAAAAAACTGAATTACTGACACTGGACTGTTTGAGCTTAGAGTCATTTTATCAGTCATCTGAGGCTGTTGATTTGTTACTGAAGTAACACAGGCTGGCATCATAAATGGCCCAAATGTTTGGTTTGGTACAACCGATCCTTGCTCGTGTGCTTGTGAGACTGAATCGGATTACTTTTATTGCTTTTGTGTGAACAGATGACAAAGTCCACATTCTGAACACTCCAATGAGCAACTCTCGGGTGTAAGGTCTTCATAGCACCATGTTGTGTAAGATGACATATGGCCTCACATGGCTGCCACTGCGAGCCTAAAGCCACACCATCTTTTTCTAGCTGCCTATACTGTATGTGATTGGGCACCTTCAAGAATCACAAAGGACAGTTTCCTTTGTCTGAAGTAGACAAAATCACCATACGGAAAAAAAAATTGATTGGTGACTATAAAAATGCTACAGCAAAATCAAAGAACAGTAGGTTTTCTTAATGTACAACTAATTAATCTGGAATATAATATCAATTTCAGTAAAATCTGTTTTTGAAAGGGGAAAACAGCAAGTCTTTGATGATGTGTGTTGCTGTTATATTGTTTTGTTTTTGTTTTTGAATGTTAGATGACAGCATCTATATTTAAATATTTATTTCAGTTACTGAAAAAGCTAGTTGTGATAAACTTTAGCCCCCTTATACTTGATATTAAGATTTGTTTTTGTCAATCAGAAGTGGCTGACAGTAGCTTTGTTTCCATCAACCCCTTTTGTAATGCATATTTTAAAATATTGCATAAAATGCTTAATGGAAACAAACAAATGTGCATAAATTTAAAAAATGAACATTAAAAACTGAGGGGTTTTAAGCATAAACTACAATGGAAACACATTTAGTGAATAAAGTGCAACATGTGCATCAAAAAATCATGTATACAGCAATAATGGACAAACCAGTGGAGAGACCACATTGTAAAATATCCGAAATGCTGTTTTGGCCATTCTAAAATTGCCTAAGCCTTAGCCCTTAGCCAAAGTCCATCATCAAAGTGGTTTTATTACTTCCCAGAAGTGTTTTTGCACTCTCAAAGAGCAGTCTCATACCTCCAAAAGCCACTGTGCACTCATTGAATTTCGTCTTCGTCTTCTGAGGTGCAAGTCATTTATTATACAAATAAAAATTCACACAGTGGCTTCTTCTACCACAGCAAATCCCATTTTTCTTATTAATATTTAGCACTAGTTTATGGGGAAGTGATGATTTTGAATAGAAACTGATTTTTCTCAAATGCTATATTCGTGTGCAATTGGCATGTTTGGATGGAAAGCTGCTGAATGAATACAGGTATGAACAGTCTTAAATGTTTTGATCTAGTCTACTATAAGCCACCTCTAGAGGTCTTGTGGTCAAATGTGTTCAAAATGCCACAAAAGACCACCTATGCATCTGCCTATTGACCTGCTGTGAGAAAAGCTAGAACAAGGTATTCGTACTTTACTGCACATGAACACACAGATTGCAATCAGTATTGTAGTTACCATCCACATCTGTTCATCACATTGAAAGTGTTCACAGAATGATGCAGAGCATGACAAAACAGAAGGGAAGGGTCTCAACAGTATCCAAATATGTTTACAAAAGACACATTTAAATACCAGGTGCCCATGTCAGGTAGTAAGAAACAAATTTACAAAGTAAAAAGTAAGTTGGTATATTAATGGGAGAGAAATATAAATTATGCTCTCTCAAGTCATCCTAGATGTTTTTGCCTTTTTTCTTTCAGATGAACACAATGAGAGTTATTTAGTTATTAAGAAGTTATTCAGATGAACACAATAGTAGATGGAATTTGATTGAATTTTATTGAATTATTTTATTTTAGCATTGAAGAGGCGTTCACCATCCCAGTATTACTTTTATGATGTATAAATATGCTATTTCATGCTTCAAAAACTTAGACACTATCCACTGCTATTACAAAGCTGGGAAGATAAATAATGTGTGGAAAAAAGCATGCCTGAATATGAAGATCAATAACTTTTAATATAGTTCATCTGAAAATGAAAATTTACTCACTCTATACTCTCACACACATGGTGAGACTCTTTTTTTCTGTTGTCACAAAATAAGATAATTTGAAAAATGTTGAAGAATTGTAAAAAAAACAGTAGCCACTGACATCCATGGAAAGGAAAACAAATAGAATCTAATGGCTACTTGTTTCCAACATTCTCAAAGAAACTCAAACAGGTTTGGATATTAAGATAGATTTTTTTTTAATTACTCCATAATTTATTCGCTGACCATCTGTGTATTTGATATTGTGCAACTGACAAATACGACTTATGGGGAAGACAGATAGACACATGTACACAGCAGTGTCAGAGCACACAGTAAAAAACAATGGGTTCCTCACAATTTCTACATGATGTCCCAACAAAATTTTTTTTTTTAACTTAACGGAGAGGACATTTCTAAACATAGTAGTTTTAATAACTCATTTCTAGTAACTGGTTTATTTTATCTTTGCCATGAGACACATCAAGACACTTCTATACAGCTTAAAGTGACATTTAAAGGCTTAACTAGGTTAACTAGGCAGGTTAGGGTAATTAGGCAAGTTATTGTATAATGATGGTATGTTCTGTAGACTAGATTTAAAAAAGAAAAAGAAATTCAAAGGGGGGCTAATAATTCTGATTTCAACTGTACTATACAATGTTATATAGTAACACCAAGCTATAACTAGTTTTCATGTTCATTGTAATTTTCTGTGATAAACATAGTGTGATAAGTAGGGCTGGGTGATATGGCAAAAATGCAATCTCGATAATTATTTTCCAAACTGAATGATAACGATATACATTTCAATATAGGTTGCTGCTTCCAGATTTGAAAGAGTATCCCAACAATGACTGAAGCCACAAAAATAAGAGGGTTTATTAAATGGCAAAACATATTTCAGTCAAAGTCAAAGTAACATATTTGACATTGTGCAACAAAGTAACATATTTTCGGCCAATAAATTTCAGTGGCGGAAAATTTGGTGCATCTCTTATATCAACGCAATTTTAGATTCCCATTGTTGCACATTTCTACTGTGTGATTGGCTCTTAGATCAATATAGAGTTTAAAAAAGTCCAGAGCTTATCATTGTTATTGACATAAATTTTATCACGATTCGATATAATATCATTAATCGGCCCAGCCTTAGTGATAAGTGGCTCCCACAAGATGCTTCTATTGCCAGAACATCTACAATGACTGCATTTTACGTCATGTGTCATACATCGTAAATGTCAGTCGCGCATTTGGTCAAAGATGGATTCATGTGCATTTGGAAACTTCATAAAAAAGGCATTATTCAACACCATTATACAGAATGGAAGAACCAGGAAACATTGTAAAACTACTCCGACTGTGTTCGTCTGACAGAAATGAATCATAAACACAGAGTAAGGCTTGAGGATGAATAAACGATCATTATCAGTTTTGGGTGAACTACTCCTTTAAGCTAAAAGTGAATCAAATCCTAGCTCAATAGCTCAATCAAGTCAGCAGCTCTTTAGACATAAACAAAAGACCAACGTTTACTAAGTAATCGCATTTTCTCTGCGAAGAAGCAAATCAAACCCCGATCAAAAGGCCTTTACCAATTCTCCACCAATCACGTCGCATGTACCTTACGAACTCAAATCGGTTGTTGCTAGATCGGATACGTTTGCGGCCTGAAATTAATGAGAATTATTTCTATCATTTATTAAATTTCCCATTTATTGTATTTTATTAACGCCTACCCCTACCCCAACCCTAAACCCAACCATCACAGTAACAGAAAAAAAAACGTTATACAGAGTATTATTCATGTTATCTATTAAATTACCCAATAAAATCTATTTTTAACGCCTACCCCCATACCAACCCTAAACCCAACCATCACAGTACTGTAAAAATAGTAATTATTTTTTTACAGTGTCATAAAAAATGCTGCTATATTAATGTGCATATCGCATATCCGACCGGCCGCAAATCCGATCTAGACTTTACCACTCAAATCAGCCAATCACATTTCTCTTCCAGCATGCGTTTGCTAGGTCATGTCTCCAACCAGTCTATATCTGCCTCACTTTCTGCCAACAAGCAAAAATAGGGGACAGAAGAAGCTGGAGCAAGGAGGAGGAGAGGAAAGGAGGAGAAGGAGGAGTGGGGGGCTAAGCTTAGGAGTGGTATAGTGGTACACAGATGGTAACTCAGTGGGCCCATAGGACTTTGGCATTCTGGAAATGTACCTTGCTGAGATTGGACTAGAATTATGTTTGGCACAAGTATGCCAAACACAATTGCGTGATAATGTCCTGCCTTATTTCTCTTCCTCATTCAAGTTCCTGCTACGCTTCCACGAACACAAAAGACCCCAACAATGGCTACGCATCCTCTTTTCCAGCTTTTGTCTCTTCCTTGTTTCGCTTTCCTCCCATATACGCCCAGTGCTGATGTCCTGAACTCTACTTAATGTATCTGAATGCGTGTGCTCATTTCACAGTGTTTGCATGCGTGTGTGAGTGAGTGAGAAAGAGAGACAGGTATTGATTCTCCTCCTCTCTGTGGCCTCCTAAATATCCAGTCATTCTCTTAGAAAATGGGTCTCCGTGATACCTATTATTTCAAGCCACATGTCGCTAGTAGTCAGTTCCAGAATGTTTCTAGTGCCACAGACATTTATCTTTAATTAGCATACATAGGATACTATACAAAAGCGATACATCAATACCTAATTCACATGAACAAAATCGAATTCATAAATATATGCAAATATGTTGACAAATTGCTTAGTGTTCTTCCGTTTAATAATTTATTGTTGATTCTGCATCTGTAAACTGTCACACGAATGTGGGTCGACTTGAAAATGTGGTTGTTCTGACAGGCTTTGATTCACAAATACAATTATATGAGCACATTCTCTTCAGACTGCAAAAATTATGTCTTTAATTAGTATTTTTGTCTTCTAAACATTGTTAAACCAATATATGTTTACTTTATGATACAATTTAAATGTCAAAACACCTTCTCATTCTAAATTCCAACACAAACGTAACAAAAATAAGAAACAACGTCTTCAATTTTTGCTGAAAACCGGAAAGATGCTTGGTAATGGGTTGAGAAATGTAAGGTAATAATATTTATACATTCTCCGAAACGAAAGTACTGATGAAGAAAAGTATTTTTAGCAGTGCAGTCAATCATAACACGGCTGTGTTCAACTTCGTGACTCAAGTAGTATCATGTTGTGTCTCTTGAGTATAATGTGCATTTATGGAAGAGAAGTAAAGCTGTAGTGAAATGAAAAATACTTGTATAACAATGCAACCATTTCCTAAAAAATCCCCATTTTAAATGAAGGACAACAAGTATTTATCTTCTACATCAGGAATGGGCAAACTTGGTCCTTGAGGGCCGGTGTTCTGCAGAGTTTTGCTCCAACACTAATCAAACATGCTAATCAGCGCCTTCAAGATCACTAGAAAAAGCTTTGGGCAGTTGTGTTTGGTTATGGTTGGATTGAGTTTGCTCATCTCTATATAGGCGGTAGGGATGCAAGATATTGTAAAAATGTGACATTGTAATATTCGTTTTTCTGCGATAAATGTTGCGATATAAATATAATTTCACTGGATGATTTAAATAGTGCTATTTAAAAAGATTTCGTTAAATTAGATAAAAAATTTGAGCAAAAATGAATGTTAGATAAGCAGTCCTTTATGGTTTTCTGGGGAGTCTGATGCTGCGTTCACACCAGACGGCGGATGAACTGTCAAGCGCAAGTGATTTACATGTTAAGTCAATGCAAACGCGAATAGACATCCTGCGATGTGATTCGAGCGAATGAGGTGGCGCGATGACGCAATTTGCGCGCATGAAGTGGCATGAGTTAAGTGTTTTGCACATTTGACGCTTAACGCGCATATCGTAACTACACGCTGTTTTTCAGCCTTCATAAAGCGCATGAAGCACAGCTACTCTCTTAATAAAATCCATGTTAGCCATTTAACAAGAGGCTAGAGTCACCGGGCAGACAAAAGCCCCGCCCATGATGCGAATCCACATCTATTGAGAAGTGAATTTGACGTGCGAATGAAGTGAGTAAACTCAAAATGTTCACGCGTCTATTTACACGCGAATAACGTGATTATTCGTGTTTGCCGCGTCTGGTGTGAACACAGCATAACAATATTCAAGTACAAAAATTACGTAAAATAACACGGTCATCATCACTGTAGAAATTATTTTATACAATAACGTGAAAATGAAATATAATGATATGTTTATCTTTTAATCTAATAAATAATCAAATTCTGTGATGTAATTATTGTGGATACACACATTGTGATATCAATATATTGTTCAGCCCTACTAGGCTGTCTAGAGGGTTTGGGATATTAGGAGCAACTCCTTAAATCTGGTAACATACAATGTAGATTTCTTACAAATTAAAGTAGTTGTCACTATATGGGTCAAAGATGAAAAGGCACCAAACAATACAGCTTGTTTTAAAAAATTTGCCTACATCAGAAGGCATAACAATAATTGGTAACACTATATTTTGATGGTCCATTTGAGTATTAGTAAACTGTCTGCCAATACTGTTAAATGTCTGTTGATGCTGCTCCTTCAACAGACATTTAACTGACTATAAGAAAATTTGCAAGTACATGTTAACTTACACTAACCATAACCCTTAACCCCAACCTAACAGTCTACTTATCATCTATTGAGAATTAGTTGGCATGTAGATGCATAGTAATGTGACCCAATTGTTTACACCCCAAAAAATGTAGATCGTAAAACATAAAAGATTACAATGCAGCCCTTATACTAAGTGATCTTTTATAAACTAATTTCAGGAGGAGCATGCGCAGATGTTTCAACAATTCTAACACATCATTGACAATCATTCTATTATCCAATCAGCATTAGACCAAACCCTCATAAATACCAAACTAGTCCTACCTACATTATCTCACGACTTCAGCATCCCTCCACCACCATGACACCTCACCTCTAAAACACTATCTACCTAGGGAGAGTGATCTGGGGCCAGGCTAGACACTACACGTGGAACCCAACCTCTCTTCCTTTCCCGACAAGGGGAATAACATGAGTTGGGGTGTCTTTTCCGAGCTCAGAGCCCTCTCCCTGGACAGCATGCCAAATATTCTTTATTCTTCAAACATCTGTAAGTGCGAACTCGTAAATTGACGTTAAATTTTTTTATACTATTCAACTATCCTTCAATCTACATTTTTAAAATTTCAAATATAATACAATTTAGTACAATCTCTTATTCTTTCGTATATTTTAATATCGACAGCTTCATATTTTTACCCATTCTTTGACTTTTGGACCCCAAGAAATGTTTATTGAAAAACTACGTATGATATGGCAAACAGGTAGAAAGAATGACAATAGGTCATAAGCAATTTAAATGACCAACCTGATCATATTTGTTGGTTTTTAATGTTTTCACTGTGTAACTCCAAGCTTTACATAGTAACTCTTTCATAAAACACGTACTGCAGAGAAGAGATGTTTCCTTTTAGTTGAGATTATAGGGATGGATTTTACTCAGACTTAAATGTGCCATGCAATAAAGCAACAATAACTCTAGAGTCTGAAGAAAAGGGCCGAGGATAGACTTTGACACCTTTTTGCCCTCTTTACTGAACTTTCCTTTTCCTCTGGTATTGATAAATACTCAGGTGTGACTGGTAACAAGGTTTTGTATACTATCTTATACTATAATTTTTGGTTAAATCCCTACAGATGACAAATCTTTAAGTCACTGGTTAACTTTAACAATACAACCATTCATTGCTCTCCTAGGGTTTTTAAAGAGAAGATCAAAATGTCTTGGCCATTGTCGTAAGTCTGTATCCAGACCGGCCTGTAGTGAAGAGCTCTCAAACTCACTATGTATAATTTGGATTTCCATCTATACTCTTAGATTTATCTTTGAGTAATTGATGTTGTGCATTTACTTCTGAATTGGCTTTTATTGTTTGAATCTGTACATGATACACCTGTCTCTGGAAAATAAATGTTAACCTTTTTGATTAATTCTAGAGTCCACATTCATTGTATCCAGTAGATTATGTGGAATCTGTGCTTATTTGATCATTCATATTAGCAAGTTGTATGGAAATGACTAAATTAACTACTCGTTTAGTATGGGTGAGCAGGAGGCAACCAGACTATTTAAGTATTAGTTAACCCTACATCCTCTGACTAACTTCAGAGTTTTGAGGTAATGTCTGTGAGAAGAAACGCAATCCCGAGGCGTGGAACTCTAAGCGGCGTTTTGGTCCCTAATGAACGTACAATTAAGAATATCAGACCCAATAAAATTTCAAAACTATAAATTGATTCATGAACGACAAAAGTGACCCATTCCTAATTAGAAATACAGTCTAAATTTGACAGTCACTTAAAGTTGGAGTCAGATTGAACTCGGAGTTAAAAACAAATATAAATAAATTCTAATAAATAACAAAACTCTTTTCAGAAGCACTAAAAAGACACGAATTTAACCTTTGACCATTCCGTCGTTGGGCTGATAGAGTGGAATCTTACAAGATGATAATGAAGATTTTACAAATGCAGATTCAACGATCTGCTTGTGAATATAAAAGCATGACATTTTTGTGAATGTGAAGTAGAGTTTTTTGTGAATTGCTATTCAAGATTATGTATTTAATTTTATTTTAATACTTTTCTGACCATACAATGGCAACACAGAATCTATTTATGCATAGTCCAAGCTCACGTAAAGCTTCTATAATGTCATTAAAGTATTCAAACTCATCCTTTGACAAAATCTCTCAAATCAAACAGCACTGCCAAAGGATTACACTATTCAATAATCAAAAGTAGCATTCCGACATGTAAAACAGGTCACAGAATTGCTGATAACCAGATCATCTCAAAAAGATACGTAGAATGCCTTGAAATAGATCACAGACAAAACAGTTCAAGACCCAATGCAAAAAAAAGAGACCAGAACAGCCCACAGCTAGCCTGAAAGATACAGATTAGCTTGAATGTAAGCCAAATCAGACAGGTATAAATGTAGACTGCTGACTTCAGACAAAGGGAAAAAATACAAAGCAGCAAGGCTTAGTTCTGACCATCTCTTTCTGGATTATTTTCATGCGTCTGTATGTGACATCATCACTTCTCTGGCTCATCCTTCCTGAAGACGAGCTTCATCTCAATGACCTGTTTTCCCATACAGACTATTCAGTGCAAGACATCCTTAAAGGAACATTCTATGCCACAAACAAGTTGAAGGATAAGTCTGACAATTTTCAACCAGCTTTGTACTGTTTAAATATTGGTGGTATGTGTGAATAAATGAACAAGGCATACTACTCTGTGAAAGCATTACCTAAAATGATGAATTTTCTTGCATCCGATAAAACCTTTGACATTTCAGGGCTGTGGTTAATCTTACAGATTGAAGTTGTGTATTTTTGTGTTCCCCCCAAATGGTACATTATTGGTTTTAAAAACCATTTTCCCTGCTTTGTGTAGTCATGTTGCACTAATTTCAAAATGTTTCTATTTCTACTTAAGTGTGATTAAAATCTATCTTATCCACTGTAAATTACCTCCTCATTAAGCTCATTTGACAACATTTTTCGCATACTTGGGATTACTAGTAAAACAAATCTCAAAAACATCTGTCACAATCCTAACATGAATCTATTCAAAGTTTGTGCAAAAGGGAAAAATCCCAAATTAGAATTAGGTGTGTTTCCATCACATTGTTAAGAGTGGTTGATTGTGGGATTGGTAACCAAGCAACCAACAGTAAACAAGGCAAGCATAATGTAGGCAGCTGATTAGTTACATGGATGTAATGTTCGTTATATCAAAACGTACTTAGCAAAACACATTTCCATCACCCATTATTCACATTAACCCTTTTAAGCACAAGTCTAAAACCATTACATTTTTCTACATTTTCCATTTCCATCACTCGTTTTTCATCCAACTGTGCATTAAAGCAGAGTGGTGGAAACCCAGCTAACTTACAATGGAAAAAGAAATGGGCCAATTTAAAGAAAATTTGAAATGTGAAACACTTTTTACTTCAAATACAAATTACTTGTATCAACCATCCTGTTCAAACTTTTATTAGCTGTAAAAAAATAATTGCTGCCTTAAATATTATATTTTAATATAATTCAACTTTCATTACATTAACAAGACATCAAGTCTCCTCATGAATCTCAAATAACTTAAAAAAATAAGTTGAAATCACACAAAAATGCTCATTGTCATTGCCTTTTTGATCATCTCATTTCTTGAAGGGGTAGTTCAACCAAAATTCTTTCATCATTTATTCACTCTTTACTTGTTCCAAACCTGTTTGAGTTGCTTACTTCTGATAAAATCATAAAGGTTTAGAGCCACTAGTAAATAATGTGTACATTTTCATTTTTGGTGGAAACTATCACTTTAAAGTGAGTTGTTGTACAGTCAGGGCAACAAAGTTGTAAAACTGAATAAAACTTTACGCAGATTATTGATTATTAAGTGATTATTATTCGCACTATATTCATTATGGCAAAGAGGTCGCCAGGATGATAGTGAAGTAATGAGCAACATCTGTGGCAAGTACATCTGAATGTATTCTAAAGAATTATTTGAGTTTTGAGTATATGAGATACTTACATGTATTTGGCACCCTTTTTAACAATAAAATAATCTTAAAACAAGTATCATGTGAGGTAATAGTAACAAAAGCAATAATGACTGAAGTAAAAAATTTCATAAGGTTCATACAATAAGAAAGCCGTTATTTAATATTTTATTAAATATTAAACAATTTAACCATTTTTTTACATTTAATAAATGCTGCCTTGATGAACAGAATCATTTTATTTAAAAAAAAGAAAAAAATTGCCCACAAACTAAATTTATTTTATTAGGTTTCTACATGGAATGTCAATCGCAACATTAATTTTCTAATTATCATTCCATGTTGTTGCTAACACTACCCCAAATAAACACTTCCTTCCCTCCCTCAACAGCCTACAACTTCCCATTGAAAATCCTAAGCAAAAATAATTAAGTAAAAGAAACGAATAATAAATTTTGTATAAATAAATTATGTATTCATATATTAATGCTCAGCTTAAGAATTAAATGGTTAGCCAGCATATAATCTAAAAAAGGGCACCACACTTTGTCAAAAGTCTTTAAGGAACTAGAATGTGGTTAATTTTTTCCTATTTAATGCAAGTAAACACTTCTTTTATCCATGCATCAAAAGAGGGTGCAGAAAGTGCGTGTTTCCACTTTAAAAGGATGAGACATCTTGCTAGTAAAGTTATAAAAGCTAAAGCTTTTCGGACCATTACTGAAAGGTTAGCATCTACTGCCAACCCAACAATTGCCAGAAGGGGATTTGTATCCAGATCTATGTCTTCCCCTATCATTTGACCTAACACACTGTAAAACCCAACAGTCAACTTTATTAAAGGAAATGAGTGCAGTTAACTCAAAGTTGACCGAAAGCTAATTCTACTCATTTGAAAAGAGTTTTGAACTCAGTGCTGAAAGTAATGATTCAACTGAATACCTCATTACTTCACCTTAAATATAGTAAGTTCACAGTACTCCTATAGATTAGCTTTTTAACTCAAATGGTTTGTAGCAATCGGTTTCCTCATACGGTTTGAGTTGCCTTAACTTATTGAGTTTTACAGTACTCAATTGGTTTGAGTTCTCTTCATTTATTGGGTTTTACTGTGCTCAAATCCTTCGTTTACTCAAGTAGATTAAGTTCACAGTACTCGTTAGGATTAGTTTTTGAACTTAAATGGTCTGATGCAAATGGTTTCCTCAAATGATTTGAGTTGTCTTAACTTTTTGGTTTTTTACAGCACATGTAACCTTCATTGAACCATGAATATTCTTTCAAAGCACGATACTCCATAGCCAAGGTGGTAATAATCACCAGCAGTCTTCCCATGGCACATGAACACAAAGTCCACATCATACAAATACCCACAAATATTTCTAAAAAGCTTTTTAAACACACATGCATGCCGAATCCCCAAAGCGTACCTGTGGCAGTGCGATGGAGAGTTGCCTCTGTAGCGAGTCCTTCTCGTGACCCAGCTCTCGCAGACGTAGCTGTGCCGTGCCGAGACTCTCCTGGGTCTCTCGGAGACTCTCCAGCAGCCGCTCTCTCTCCGTCAGCATGTTCACCATCAGAGACTCCAGGTTTCCAGTGCTCCCTCCTTCATCTCCGCCGCGGGCCTCCCTGCCACCATAGCCACCACCCATGCCCCCTGCACCGCCCCCCATTCCCCCACCACCTCCAGCAGGAGAGGACGGGCCACCTCCAGCACCACCCCGCCCGTCCTCAGAGATGGTGGGCATCACCTCGCACATCATCTTGAGGCCGTGAACAGGTGCGAGTGTGTGTTATCTGCTAGTGTGTGTGTGCGTTGGCCCTACAAGTCCGCAAAGAGGAATTTGCGAGGATCACAGTGTGGGACCGTGGTTTTTTTTGCGTGCCTGAGAGTCTACGGCAAACAGATAAACAACTTGTCATTCATATGTTTTTCGAGTGGTGCAGTTGTGAGGTAACAGTCTGTAATGTTGTGTTGTGTAGAGTATTGCGGATATTATGCATGCAGTTGTTTAGTTTTCCTCTATTTCTTGTCTCTCAGTAAGTATCAGTTTGTTTTCACCCTCTGGAATCTCCTAATCGCTGTGCTCTTCTTCAAAGCTGGACACGTACTTCCAGTTGTCTTCTTGGCGAGTTCATTATCCTTTTTCGTTATTTTTTTCCCCCCTCAGTGCTCAGGTAGATTCATGAGTTGTGTTGCTATTTCCTGAATGGCTTCAAGGCTCCTGATTGGCTCTTAGTATGTGCTGTTCAAAATCCTTGGCTTGGGTGCGTTTGGGTGGAGCAGCAGGGTGTGGTTTCAGGTGGGACAAGAGTGGCAGGAGAAAGTAGGTGGGGAAAGTCGCAGGGTCGCAGGGATTGGATTGGGTAAAAGGAAGGGTGGGCATGGAGGAGAGTCTTCTACCCAATGGGTTCGAACTTCAAGTAAAGGAGAGCTGGAGAGGGAAATAAAGGAGAGTTGACATTACCACATATGGTCAAAGCTGGGTGAGAAGAAATCAAGCGTTATAGACTATCAAATCCAGTAAAATCACAGTTGAATCAAGTTAACTTGACTTGAAATGTAAATCTGATGCTTAGTTTCAAAGTATTAAGACTTTTTTATTATTACAATAAAGCCTTTATTGATCATTTTGGAGGATGACATGACACAAATAGGACAGACAAGACAAGAAAATAAGAAGTAAACAAAATCAAAAAGGATTCAGACAGCAAGAGTTGACAGAAAAACTGCAAAAACATGCTTTTCATGCAGATATTAAATGCAACATTTGTGACTAAGACATGGTGGTGGGTTACCATCAGCTGTCATTTAAATAATCTTTAAATGCTAAATCTTTCAAACATAGTGCGATTATAAATCCTAATATAAACACTAAATTAAAAAGAACTCTAATGCTTAAATGTAATACGCCCATCTTGACAGCTGTAACATTTACATGCACATAACTTTCTGATTAAGGCCCATATTCTGGTAAATCCTTTCTTCTGAAAACAGATTTAAATGTGCCTCAGAGTTTTGACATATTTATTTCTAACATATTTAATCGGTTAATTCTGAATAAACAAGATATGCAAATCGTTCTGTTTGTTTGTGCTATTTACTGTGTATGATGAATTACAGTAATTTTCAAATGAAATAGGGTATATGCAGAAGGACTTTTAATTTGTCAGTAACCTGCGTCAAATGCTTCCTTTGAACTCTATGCGGTTACAAAATCGGCACGTTTAAGGTCTGTTTTTCTCTAAAAATCAACGATCTTCACTGCCTAAATGATATATACGCTATAAAGTGGGTCTCAGAATGTACAAGAAGCACTGCATTAAATTACATTTTCCCACGCCATGTCTTTAAAGTATTTAAATTTATTTTACTCCATTATTTCCAATGGCGTTTCTGCGCTAGCCTGCTGATCCTGACAGGCGCGTGCGAGTAAACAGCTTTAAATGTCGGTTTAAGCTTCAACAACTAAATGAATGCTGAAGTCTATTTAACTGATTATATTTTAATCACATTATAACATTGATGCTGTAAAAGGAACTGTATTAAATTGAAAAAGTCCCATTAACCACTCACCGGAAGTATATGGGTATATGAAAAAACGCTTTGCATATACCTTATTTATAAGCTCAGGAAATATCATTCATATCACAATAACACAAAGCTGTAAATGTAGGTCATGAGACTCTAATAAATTTAGGGCATGATGTTTCTTTTCATTTAATAACATCTTCATTAAGAAAAATCAATGTCTCCAATGTCTCAACATTCTTTTGAGCAGCTTGTATCTAAAAATCCCAAAAGCTTGCATGTGGTAGACAAATAAAAATGAAGGTTTAGTCAGTAAATATTCTAAATGACATGAAAATTCCACTACAATTCCATTACAATTATAATGTCCACTTAAATGTGTAGTTCACCTAAAAATAAAATGCGCTCAGTATTTACTCACTCACTCTCAAGTGACTTTAAACCTTTATGAGTTTCTTTCTTCTGTTAAACACATACAGTAAGTAGATATTTTGAAGAAAGTTGAAAACATGTAACCACTGACTTCCATAGTAGACAAACAACAAATATTATGAATGCAATGGTTATATTGCTTTCTTTAAAGTGTCTTAATTATGTTCAAAAGAAGAAAGAAAGTTAATCAGATTTGGAAAAACTGAAGGGTGAGTAAATGATGACAGAAATTTCAGTTTTAGGTGAACTATCCCATTAACACTCAAAAACAACTGTGATGCTTCCATGAAGAACCAGTAATATCCATGGAATATTTACATCCCATTACTGGAAAAAAAGTTGCTTAGGTCACTAAGAAATGTGATTCACTAAGTGATTCTTTTAAGAACAGTTCACTGAAAGGTTCTTTGTGTAACCAAATATGACAAAATAGCAAAAAAAAACAACAACAAAAAATAGTCCCTCCAAGATTTTGCGGGGACATTTGTTAAAATATCTGCATCCTAAAATGATTTTGTGACAGCTTTTCTTAAAACATACGGCATTATTTGTTTCAGTTGTGACAATTTGCTATAAAAACACACACAAAACTTGTGAAATCGTTCTTTTTAGATCTCAAAAACCTACGAACTCGCAAAATCTGATACTGAAAACATTACTTTAAGAGTTCAAGTAAACTACTTCACATTTCTAGAAATCAAAAATCTGGATTAATCTTGTTTTGACATTAAATGTGTTCACACAACCCTTACATAACAACTAAATTGGCAATCATTCTGATTAACATCAGAATATTCCTGTGCATGTAAATGCATTGAGTGAGAGACATGTAGTTAGGAGTGAAATCACCCGGTTCTTCGACACAGGAGTCAGCACTAGATGGTGGCAGACACATTGGGGAGCATCAAACTAAAAATAACATTGAAACCATCGGGTTTCCCCCTCACAGAAATCTGGGAAGAGCATGAAAGAGCGTCCTGTTCCAGTGAATGTCGACACAGAGGAATTTGGAAGGATCAATAGAGGCAGTGATTCCTCACACAGGCCACAAATCGTGCTAAATACTCGCTGTCTTGAATGTTAACGACGTCGAGGAGAATGAACACAATGTAACATCGTTTCCGCGACTGTCATGCAGAGCATTCAAATCAACACCCAATTCCATTTGTTTTGTCTGCCTATCTGTCTGTCCGTCCATCCGTCTCTCTGCCTCCCTCCCTCTCTCTCTCTCTCCGACACACACCTAAATTCCCTTCAATATAGACAGCAGCCGTTTGCAAACACCACACCGCGCCGCTTTTATCGCTAATTCGCTTATTTGCTCCCCTAAATACGGCTTTGTAGAGCCTATTAGTCATGAGGCTAATGGATGCGCATGATACACGGAAATGAAATTCATGGTGTGTAACGACCATGTAGCCGGGCAGCGCTTTTTTGTGCGCCCATGGACGTTGTCTAAACGCAAGAAGGAAGAAACGGGTGTCGTTTAAAGTGAACCCGTGCGTGATTGGATGCCGCTGATCTTGTTTATTCCCCTACTAACGTGAACGTTTTGACGGGAACGATAAAAATAAGCACCCGTTCGCGATTCGCCTGGATGTAGCCTATATGTGTTGACGTATTCCTCGCTCCACCACCATATATATGTACCGTTTCTCTCCTGCAGATACGCGACTGGACGTGCCATCGAAAGAAACGGTTACATTTGAACTGGTCGAATGAACAACGCATCGTGTCATTTCTCCAAATGTTGCTATTTTATCCTCTTCCTCGCATCCTTTCGCCTCGCCCCCCTCCTCCCAAGTCCTCCATCCCCCTCCTCATCTCCACAGCTGGGCGATATCACACACACACACACACTCACACACACAAACATGCACATATATAAGAAAATACATGCGATGCTGAAATATGCACCGCTCACCGTTGTCATCGTCGAGAGTAAACGCTAGACATCATCATCATCATCATCATTTCATCCCCGTCGACCCCATCGGAGCGCAGCGCTTTCGGGTGCCGAATTCGCCCAGTTATCAGCCTCCCCCCTTTCCCTCTTCCTCACACATGTAACGACGGCACCGAGCGAGCAAACGTTACACCTAACCATTGGCAATCCCAGTCTCTCTCTCTCTATCTCTCTCCCTCTCTCTCTCTCCCCCTCCCTCCCGATGTAAAGGTGCTGGCTCTTAAAGAAACACTCCCGCCTGCTTCACCACAAACACGAGCTGTTGCTAGGGCTACTGTTCCCGCGTGTCATCATACCTGTAAATGACACGCCCCAGCATGGTATTTTCTTTTCTACATAGGAAATACGTGTTATTTTAGGACAGTAGCATTCTTGGAGAAGACTGCCAACGGTCAGCGTTGGGTACCACTGAAAACTTGAGCAGTCGGTCCACATGTGTCGCCACATCCACTCCCTCTATCGGCTGCTTTAGGTACTGCGCCTCACAAACCATCCGCACTTGTTAGCAATTATCACATCATTTTTCAGCGTCTCATTGCATCATCACTGAAGTGCGGCATTTGCTGGGTTTTAAAAGGTAGTTTAGTCTGGATGTTTTAATTAAAACTAATTTTTTTAAATATCTCTGTCCATCTGAATATTTTACTGTAACACAAATCACTCAATTTAGCATTCAAATATTTTTTCGTCATACTTGATTTCTAAGTATACACTTGAAAAGTATTTATTTATTTATTTATTCATTCATTCATTTTCTTTTCAGCTTAGTCCCTTTATTAATCCGGGGTCGCCACAGCAGAATGAACCGCCAACTTATCCAGCATATGTTTTACACAGCGGATGCCCTTCCAGCTGCAACCCATCACTGGAAAATATCCATACACACTCATTCACACACATACACAATGGAAAATTTTAGCCTACCCAATTCACCTACAGCACATGTCTTTGGACTGTGTGGGAAACTGGAGCACCCTGAGGAACCCCACGTGAACAAGGGGAGAACATGCAAACTTCACACAGAAACACCAACTGACCCAGCCGAGGCTGGACAGTATTGCATGCATTATATAATTTGAGAAAATATTATTTTGAATAATGTTCCTGCTGAATGAATTTGTCATTTGAACTTTAACTAGTTAATTAGTTTTGTAAACAAAATTCCATCACCATGTCCAATGTATAACTATTTCCTATACAGTATACAAAAACCAGTGTGCCAGTGTCCTGACATTTTATCCTACCCATCAGATTATACTAACAACACTGTATTTAAATGGTTCTGTGGTTGGGGTTAGGGATTAGGTAGGTTAGGGCAATACTACAGCTTCATATAACACTACTCCACATTAAAATTTACACTGGAAGCAAAATCTGATGGGTAGCATATTGCGTGACTAAAATGCGCTACCTACTTTTTGAAAGGGAGGTAGGACAATCTGACAAGGTAGGACAAATCACCAGAACACTGGAAGTATGCAAAAAGCACCTTGGTGGCCTAGCCTACTGCATCCAATTAGGTTCTGTGCATTCTGTTGACACTTTACTCTCAACCTTGTAGAGAATTTATGTAGTAAACTTAAGCAATATAATTAACGCTGTATGTCATGTGACAGTAACAACATGGCCAGAGCAGTATGTGTCCAAAATACATTATAATCTGAACTTACTTCACTTCAACATTACTTTTCTTTACCTTACTTTACTTTAAATGCCATCCTGTGCATTCGATTTCTGAAGGTTGAACGAAAAAAATAAACATGGCATTTGAATGTTCTGCCTGTGTGTTATTTTGTATGTAAATTTATTTTTTTAACCAACTTTCCACCACTTTTGGTATAATTTCTAGCGAGAAGATAGAAGGCCTTTTGTAGTGAGCAAATATTGTCGTAGTTATCACCAAAGCTTTCTCTATTTTCTCTACATGATTAAATTGTTATTCAGAAGTCTGTCTGAAATCAGCTTTGTGAGGTGCCTTCATGCACAAAAGTTCCCTCCAAAGTCACTATCCCAAACAAGTCAGCTGACTTTTCAGACACAACCAGTATATCCACCAAGCTATACTTTTCTTCGCTCCTAAATTAATAAATTCCCCAAGTGGCCTAGCTGAAGTAGTAGGTCATCTGGATAGGCCTACTTCTAGACTGATCTTTGGTGGTTTTGTTTTAATAGCATACTATGAATTTGGACATACAGTACATACTTTTTTTTTACATTTTAAGTAGTGGGGAAGTATGCCATTTTGGACACAACAAGTAGGCCTGTAAGGCCAAGCAGGCCTATGTTATTTCATTAATGCCAGCAGGCACAGGACGTCAACATGACGTCAGATTTACGTTGTACCCCCACGTCATGGGACATTGCATTTTGCTTGAAAATGGAAATTGGGTTGACGTCAGAACCCAACATGAGTCTGATGTTAATGTCCAATGTCAGACAGATGTTGCATTTTGACGTTTAATGTTGTGTGGACATTACCAATATGATGTCTATCAGACGTTGGATTTTGGTTGCCATACCTGATGAATAAATGTCAGTATTTGACGTCAATATGACGTTGGTTTAAGATGTTGGCTCACCGTTGGATTTTGGTCACTTTCCAACACAACCTAAAATCAACAAAATATCAACATAATTTCATGTCATTATTGAACATCAACATAACATTGTTCATAGATGCTGATGCTAAATCTACTTCTACACCTATACCTACTTGTTTTGGACATGTTGCTTTTATTAATATTTAAATAATGATAATAAGCGAGTTTTGATGTTGTCACGGTTTTGCAGGTCTCTAACAATTATTAATTTAAGAAACTTGTAGCTTTAAAATAGACATCTTAAAATGCTATCTATCTATCTATCTATCTATCTATCTATCTATCTGTCTGTCTGTCTGTCTGTCTGTCTGTCTGTCTGTCTGTCTGTCTGTCTGTCATCCATCCATCCATCCATCCATCCATCCATCCATCCATCCATCCATCCATCCATCCATCCATCCATCCATCTATCTATCTATCTATCTATCTATCTATCTATCTATCTATCTATCTATCTATCTATCTATCTATCTATCTATCTATCTATCTATCTATCTATCGTCTGTCTGTCTGTCTGTCTGTCTGTCTGTCTATCCTGTTAGCTTTAAAAAGATAGCCTCTGTGTGCAACGACCAAACTTTCATTCACTTACTCACTATTCACATGATATAGAAAACACTTAATTTGTAGATATGACGCAAATAAGCTATCCAATTACGTATATTTTACATCCAGTCATGAAAGAATCATAACAAGCTATCTTTATGACGTCGAGGAAAGGCTTGCGGAAAACCAAATTACCCGCGACAGGTCTTGAGCTCCAGTGGCGGAGACCACAGTCATCAAATGCGGCAAACCAACCAAAAACAGACACCGGTGACTTCTCCGCCAATAACAAGTCCAGCGAGGAGGGTTTCTGCACCGATGAAGGCCAATAAACAGGGAACAGAACAAGGTGGAGCTATGAGAAGGGTCCCGAAAGGGATGACGTAATGTGTTTTTAGAGGATGATATCATCGTTGTGCACAAGGAGAGGTTTTAAAGACACAGCTGTGTGCTGTCGAACAACTAGCAGCTGGAGCAAGTGCTGCACCAGAACCAGAAGTGTGGGACGTCATCTTTGCACCAAATCAAATCAATCAACATCTAATTAGCTATACGATATATTAAGTTTTCTTTTCTTTTCCACCACAACTATGAGAAGCCCAAAACGAAGATATGCCTTCATTTGTCATTTTTTCAAAGCACACCAAGATGCCAACATCTCAAACATAACACGTATGCATTACAATGCAGGATCAGTATTTGCATAGCTTGTAGTACTAGCATCTCTACCCATGTACGGCCAGTCACCATGGCAACAAAGGCAACATGGTTGTCTTGTGGAGCTGCAGCATCAGAGTTTTCCGAGCCACTGAGCACTTATGAAAGAGGTAAAGACAGGGCACTGGAGAAACGTTGAGATATAAGCAGCCCTCGTCCTCATGGGTTCAGGAAAAGTTCAGCATGAGCAGCTGGTCACAACAACACCCTATAAGCAATATTACCATTACAATTAAAACGGATGTTGTAAACTTTTCTTTAAAAGGGACGGTTTAGCCAGTAATGAACATTTAGTCATTGCAATGACATGTTTGCTCACTGTCATGTCAGTTCAAACATGTGAGACTTTCTTTTCATCTGTGGAACACAAAATAAATAATTTTTTTGTAATCAGTTATTACTATGTTGTAGACCTTTAAAAAAAAAGAGATCAAACTCTCAAATATATTATATATGCCAGTACAAGGTTATGATGACTGAATTTTCATACTGAAGAACTTGCTCTATATGTGCACTGTGGGGAAAGGAACCATTTATTAAAAAATAATGCTTATATAAAAACACATTCATTCATTCATTTTCTTTTTGACTTTGTCCCTTTATTAATCTGGGGTGGCCACAGCGAGATGAACCGCCAATTTATCCAGCAAATGTTTTACACAATGGATGTCCTTTCAGCCTCAACCCACTACTGGGAAACACACATACACACTCACATTCACACTACAGCCAATTTAGCTTATTCAATTCACATATAGTGCATGTCTTTGGACTGTGGGGGATACCCACGCGAACACAGGGAGAACATGCAAACTCCACACAGAAATGCCAACTGATATAGCCGGGGCTCGAACCAGTGACCTTCTATTTGTGAGGCAATCGTGCAACCCACTTCATGCTGCCTCTTTTATGAAAACTCTTTAAAAAAGGTTCACATTTTGGTCCCTGAATTGAACTTCTTAAATGTAAAACTCTTAAAATTCCAAAAATAGATTTCAAATAGAAAATAGGAAATATTTTCTAAATAGATTTTTATTGCAGTGATGCTTTAAAAGAAACATTTTTGGGTTCCCCATAAGCAACCTTTTGTTTTTAGGGAACCCAAAAATGTGTTTTTAGAGCATAACTGCAAAAACAATTTATGAGAACCTCAGATTTTAAGAGAGAAGAACATTTGAATAATCCAACTTTTTTTAAACTTTAATAATCTTTTGTGAAATGGAAAAGTTCTATGGATAGTAAAGGTTATCATGCAGCCATCAATGATAATTGAATGGAAAACAATGTTTATATTAAGAATGTCTAAAGAACACAGATGTTCCACGGATGGTAAAGTTTCATGGAAACATCAGAGATAATAAAGAACCTTTATTTCTAACACAAAAGAACATTTGGACCATCCATAGAAACATCTAATCCACGTACGATTTTTACTTCAAACCGTCAATGAGAATAAAGAACATCTATTAGTTCCTTGAAAAATGATTAACTTTTTTTGGTTCTTTTGAGGGACCAAAATCCTTTCCCCTAAAAATAAGAAAATAAAAATAAAGGTTCCAAAAGAAACATTTCTGGTTCCCCAAAGAACATTTATGTGATCAGTTTGTCCAATTTTGTTAGAAGATGAAAAGGCTCCATGTACATTAAAGTGTATATATGAAACAAAGAACCTTTTTTTTTTTACTTCTAATAGAATCTTAGATTTTAAGTAAGTAAGTTATGTGTATTTATATAGCACATTTATCATGTATGGCCATAAACCCAAAGCGCTTCACAATCACGAGAGGGGGATTTCCCCACTCCACCACCATTTTAAGAATGTATATTTAAAATATTTCTTATTTTAAGAGGTATTAACTGAATCATGGTTTGATTCTTAAAGTATTCTTCAATGAAATGCAACTGTTCTCACAGAATCTTTAAAAAAAATTCTGTCGTAATTATTACAACAAAACACTGCTTAGGAATTTAAATTTTTTTAACAGTGTTTTTCAATGGCATCAGTGATTCTGAAATTTCTACAAAATTATGTGATTTTATATAGACCTATTGTAACTATTTAGATTAAATGTAAATCTTCAATCAAGAATATTTAATATTATTACTTTTAAATACATTTAAACAGTGTATTTTGATTTTGTATGTAAGATTCTATCTGTATTCCACGACCTGTAAATGATTCTAGATGAGAATCGCTGTAGAACCTGTCATCTGGGTGAACTCAGCACAGCACATTCAGTCTCTCTCTCTCTCTCTCTCTCTCTCTCTCTCTCTCTCTCTCTCTCTCTCTCTCTCTCTCTCTCTCTCTCTCTCTCTCTCTCTCTCTCTCTCTCTCTGTGTGTGTTTAAATGCAGGACAGTTGGTTCTATCACACAATAGCAAAGTGATGACCCAAACATCACCTGAGTATTATCACAAAGTACATCAGGACCAATGTCTTCCCCTCAGACTGAGATCCATTGTCTGCATTATCACCTCTGTCTGACCGCACAGAGAGCAATACTGTGCATAATGATGACGAAAACAGCATAAATTGCTCATATGGGCTTATCATGATATATTGAAAACTGTATATTTGGCACATATCAGGAGGGAAGTGATGATGATGATGTTTTACGAGCTCTTAGCTCCCTCTCCTGTCCATCAATGCTACTGCAATATGGCCCAGATACCAACACAAGAAGTGCTGTGGTGTTGAATAATGGCGCTCTGTTAAACGCTGAGTTGAGGCTTATAGTCTCTCAAACCTCTCAGGCTGAGAAAGGATAGGATGTGGAGATATGGAGACAACAAGTCTGAATGAGAGAGATATGTATCTTTATCAAATACCTGGATGTACAATAAGAAATTAGCTGTTGTGTGATTAGCCACTGTTTTCCTTCAGAAGCACATCTACATCCAAACAACCTACAATTTTATTAATTCCGAGGTTATTTCTGGTCAGTCCTATATAAAGTTAGCATGTGTGGAGGAAAAGGGCAGTTTATAAACATTTTGATGAATCACTTGTGTTATGAAGTACAGTATGAAAAACATACAATGTAGGGTTTCTGCAGGTTTCACTCATCAAGTGAAATTTAAGACATTTAGGACCATTATGAATGAAATTTTAGACTTATACAGGGCTAAATGCTAATAATTTTATTCAAATATCCCAGTTGAAAAGGATTCTCACTTGCCCTATCAAAAATTATTATAAATGAATACATTTAAAAACACAATAATAATAATAATAATAATAATAATGATAATAATAATAATAATGAACAATATAGGCTAGGTAAGTGTCTTCAGCAGTTGTAAATGGAGAACTTTTTAACAAATGTTACTGTACGGAAAGTTGAAAGCCAATTTTTCAATAAAAAGTTAAAAGTTTAATTGAGATTGTTGGTGATTGTATGGGTGTTAATGGCCAGATTGGGTATCTATACATGAACAAAGGAAAATTAAGACCTGGTCAAAAAAGATTTGAGACTTACAACACAATATTGCAGTGGATTTAAGAATTTTTAAGGCCTAAAATTTAGCTTTTGATTTTTAAAGACTTTTTAAGACCCCGCAGGTACCCTGAACTTGAAATTAGAGAACACTCAAAGAGTTCATTTACAAAAAAAAAAAAAAAACATAACCAGTGTTTTAGAATTTTTTAAATATCAAGTTTTTTTTTGCAATTGTTTTCTTCAATACTCAATGTAAAAAAGAAAAACATAATTTCTGTAAATTATTTAAAAAATTGAGTTATCTATTTTTGCTGATAAACTTTTCACTTCCAAATATGTTCACTGAAAACAATTATTTGGATTAACAAAATTTTTTAAATGGAACTGGTTGCATACAATTTATCTGGGCTAAATTTAAACAATGTTTAACTTTGTTCTACTTAATTTGTTTGCTCAAATTCAGCCCATATAAATTGTTTGCAACCACTTGGACCAATCCAATGAATATTTTTTTAAAACATGGAAAAAACCACAACCAAAATTCCTTGAAATTAGATATTATTTTACAGAATATAATATTAGGGCGACATGGTGGCACAGTGGTTAGCACTGTCGCCTCACAGCAAGAAGGTCGCTGGTTCAGGCCCCAGCTGGATCAGTTGGCATTTCTGTGTGGAGTTTGCATGTTCTGTCTGTGTTGGCGTGGGTTTCCTCTGGGTGCTCTGGTTTCCCCCACACTCCAAATACATGTGCTAAAAGTGAATTGAATAAACTAAATTGGCCGTAGTGTATGCGTGGGTGTGAATGAAAGAGTGTATGAGTGTTTCCCAGTGTTGGGTTGCGGCAAGAAGGGCTTCCGCTGTGTAAACCACATGTTGGATTAGTTGGCAGTTCATTCCACTGTGGCGACCCCTGATAAATAAAGGGACTAACTCGAAAAGAAAATGAATGAATGAGAATATAACATTTCCACTGTACATCTCTTATTTATCCTTCTTTTGATGATACTCGGCACAGATACTTAGTTCATTAAAGAGAAATAATGTTAATTTTCACTGTCTTTTCCAAACATGACATGCATTCTTCTCTAAAACACAAGACAAAACAGATCTAAAGGTGGGTAAATAATGAGGGAATTATCATTTTTAGTGTAGAAATCTTTTAAGTAATCTTAAGTAACCAAAAAAGACACCCCTGCTATTGTTAAAAACATTCATTCATTCATTTTCTTTTTGGCTTAGTCCCTTTATGAATCTAGGGTTGCCACAGCGGAATGAACCGCTAACTTATCCAGCATATGTTTTACGCAGTGGATGCCCTTCCAGCTGCAACCCATCACTAGGAAACACCCATACACTCTCATTCACATACATAGACCTCAGAAAATTTAAGCTTACACAGTTTACCTATAGAGCATGTCTTTGGACTTTGGACAGGAGGGAACCCACGCAATCACAGGGAGAACATGCAAACACCTCACAGAAATGCCAACTGACGCAGATGGCTATGGGTAATTTCCTAATTTATTTCATAATATTAAAAAATAAATAGAAAAAATGAAAAAAATGTATCGTATTACCTAATGAATGATATCTTTTTACATCTTATAGTGAATTTATTACAATAAAAACAAACCATTCATTTAATAACACTATGGAGTTTAATGCTGTATACACAAGTCCAGGCGTGCCCAAATGTTGTTTTCATATAAAGGACCAAAAACCAAGCTTGATTTAGGGGCTGTGGGTCGAAGTTAAATGAGCCAAACCGTATTACATAATATTTGCCATGGGTAATTAATTTGCTAATATTTCAAAATAACTAGAAAACTTTGCTTTAAAACATATTAATTAAAGATGCAGTATCATTTTAACATAAACAATCCCATTTATAACACAATAGAGATCAATGCTGAATACACTAGTGACTAGTCGAGCTGCTCCTGCCTTTGCCTTCATTTGCTCACTGATGTCTTGTGCATTGTCCTCTGTCTGTCAACTGACAGTATATACATTTTGAAAGTCTGATACATTTGCAACATTTAATTGAAACATTACATTTTTTGTAGCTCCCTATCATTCTCCCTCTCTGTTCAGATGGGCTAAATCAAAGGTTTCCATTGGCTAACTTTGGCCCGCTGGCCCTACTTTGTGCACCTCTGCACTAGTCAAGTTGTTGATGTCCTCTATCTGTCAAGTGAGTTTTTGCATAAAATCTGATTCATTTACAACATTTAATTGAAACATTTAATTTCAGTGAGCTTTTTTGTAGCTTAACAATAAAAGCAAAAAAATGTTAAGTGAAATCAGAAATTACAATATCTGCTAAATCTATAGAAATAAATACCTGTCATTTTCCCCTCTCTTCTCAGATGGGACGGTGGGCCAAATCAAAGGTTACCATGGGCCAACTTTGGCCTGCGGGCTATAGTTTGGGCATCTTTGGTTTAGAAGTTCTAAATAGTAGATTTGAGTTCTTTAGTTTGTAACAATAGCATAGTCAATTACAATAGTCAATATTTTTTTCTGCTAAATAGAATTCTTCCCATAGATACCTAAAAGAATAATGAATTTTGAAGTATAAAATCACAAAGCTATAGTGAACATTATTTTTTTTTTATAAATTAGATTTTATTTGTGTTCATATTTTAATAATGGCTGAGCTGCAGGAAATTAATAACAAAGAGATTTTGAATAGATTTTGACAGTTACAAATTTAAACAACTAAAAGACGGGAAAGGGCTATGGAATCCTAATGGTATGATAAAGAACATTATTTGTTTTATAGAGAACAATATTTGAACAATATTGGAATCCTGATATTAGCTATTTAGAGAACGTTATTTTTAATAAGTTTGATTTCATTAATATTGTTTTAAATACAAATAGTTGCGCTGCAGGAAATGAATAATGAGGATGCTTGGAATCCATATTTTGACAGTTGCAAATTTAAAAAACAAAAGGCGGGAAAAACCCTAACTCCAACTAGGCGTGGGATGATAACCGTTTTCAAGGTATAGCGCGGTTTAGAAAAGTCAAGGTTTTAGAGCCACCAGAATTTAGTTATATCGTTCTTATGATATATGTAAGATTTTTAAAAATGTTTCTTTTGACAACAGTATCTCCAACAGAAAAGATATCCAAAGATACCGTTTTAATTGTAAAGAAATCAGTGTTTTTGAAACTAATGAAGACAGCAGGTTGAAATGATTCACTTGAACTATTTAGCCTGATTTGTTTACTGTAACAAAATGTTTTAAATGCTTCTTAACAGAAAATATATTGTGTTCAATGGGAGGAAAATTAGTTTTTTTTACCCACACAATTTAAAAGAATATATTTTAGAGTAGTAATCACACTGTCAAACAGTGATATTTTTATCCAAGGTTTCATACCGTCAGAATCTTATACCGGCCCATGGCTAACTCCAACATAGCATAAAATGGTTCTTCAGGGTGATACGTTCTAAATACAGCTGTCACTGCGTACACAACCTTCAAAGAACCATGTTTCTTTCATGTAGATTTAATTCCGGCTCATGTAAATATATGGGTGAGAGCAAGAGAAAAAAAGCTGAGAAATCACTGCAATGTGTCCATAACATAAGCAAATGTGAGAAACAGGATGTGGAAAGCAGACAGTCAATGCTCCAGAGACATGTGAAATACCTACTGACTTCATAAGGGCTGGTATATCAAAAAAAAAGAAAAAGAAAAAAGAGGCATTATGAAAAGTGGATGATTCAGCAGCAGTCGGCCCACTCACTGATGCAAATGACTGGAACAGAAGCCCTCTTTCACACTATCCAAAGCAAACACTGCTTTCATCAGACTCTTCCTACAGTCTCTGACTCATCTTTCTTGGCTCTTTATTTGATTCCTCTTGTCTTTTACAGGCTTCAGCACTCGACAAATAACTCATTCCTCTGTTTGCTGGTTAACATCGACTTCCCTTTCTTTGTGGAACAAATTCAGACAAAAGCAAAACCTGACTTTGGTCACAAAAGACGACTAATGAATTTAGTGTGTTTGAAAACACAGGCCTGATGCTTGTTTTTTTTTAACAATTATAATGGAATAAATTATCGCATGATTGAAGTTAACATGGCGACGCGGTGGCGCAGTGGGTAGCACGATCGCCTCACAGCAAGAAGGTCGCTGGTTCGAGCCTCGGCTGGGTCAGTTTGCATATCTGTGTGGAGTTTGCATGTTCTCCCCGTGCTCCGGTTTCTCCCACAAGTCCAAAGACGTGGTATAGGCTAGGTGAATTGGGTAGGCTAAATTGTCCGTAGTGTGTGTGTGTGTTTGTGGATGTTTCCCAGTGATGGGTTGCAGCTGGAAGGGCATCCGCCGCATAAAACATGTGCTGGATAAGTTGGTGGTTCATTCCGCTGTGGCGACTCCAGATTAATAAAGGGACCAAGCCGAAAAGAAAATGAATGAATGAAATGAACACAAAAGCATAAATGATTACATTTACTTTCTCAGTGCATGCTACTTTACTTTTCACTATTTCATTATGAATAGTTTATATAGTTATGCTTTTTAAAATTATGTAAATTATGTTTAAAATAATAAAACAATTAAAAGTTATTATGTTGAATTTAATTATAGTATTTTTATAGTGACATTTGTTATGCGGTATTATATATTATCATTATATATGGCGACAGGGTGGCTCAGTAGTAAGCACTGTCACCTCACAGCAATAAGGTCGCTGGGTGGAGTTTGCATGTTCTCCCCGTGTTCGCGTGGATTTTCTCCGGGTGCTCCGGTTTCACCTACAGTGCAAAGCCATGCACTATAGGTGAATTGAATAAACTAAATTGACATATGCTGGATAAGTTGATAATTCATTCCACTGTGGTGACCTCTGATGATTAAAGGGAGTAAGCCGAAGAAAAATTAATGAATAAATAATCACTATATATATATATATATATATATATATATATATATATATATATATATATATATATATATATATATATATACATATATTTGCATAAAAATGTTGTACATAATCAGACTAATTTAGTTTGAGTATATCCCTTTGTTAAAAACTTTTATTATATAAATAATGAATCAAACTTTGTTGTTTGTTAAGATATTGGTGAAGTTTGTTCCTTGTCAATGGCTTCCTTGGTTTGGGATTTGTGGAGCTGCGCATTCGATGGATTTGCTCTTCAGTGTTTGGACTTTCAGCAGTGAAAATTAAACCACACTGAACTGAACTAAACTGAACTTTAACTCTGAAAACTGGACTGACACAGTTTCAATCTAGTAGAACTTCTATATTAAATTGCTTTGACACAATCTACATTGTATATAGAAATCGCTATAGAAAAAACATGAATTCAATATTCGTGCAGGAGAAAATAAACAGCCTTAATCAATTTGTGCCTGTAGATTTCAATTACAATACATATTTAAAATGAACATTAACGTTACATAAAGTGTAATAATAAAGACTTAAAGTGGACCTATTATGCAAAAATCACGCTTTTAAGGGGTTGTGTGGTAAACGTCTGTGAATATAACTAGTTTTAATAGTAAATACATTTCATACTTCACAAAAACTGTCTGCAGAAACACTTTGATTGACATTGTTCCTTTTTTATACATCATCTGAGAAAGAAAGCTCAACCCATTAGCGATGATCTCTTTAAATCTGCCACTATGCTGACACACAGGCATTTGTAGCTCTGCCCTCTTTTGAAAAGAATGTTCAGAGCAAAATTTCATTTGCATTTAAAGCCACAGTCACCAAAATAGCACAATTATGATCAAAGCCTAAAAGGGGCAGTTTTTTAAAGAGTTTTAAAACATTATTTGTGTGGTATTTTGAGTTTAAACTTCACAAACACACTCTAAGGACATCAGAGACTTATTTTACATCTTGTAAGAACAGGGAAGCGCGGGGCACAATGTAACACTTTTTAGTTTTGGTCAAATAATGAACAAAGTAATGGGGTTACACAAACCATATTTTTACCAACAACACACAAGTCTCTCCTACAAGTGAAAACTGGTTTCTGTGCAGTATTGCCAAAAGTGTCAGGAGTAAAAATGTTACTATTTACTGCGGGGCAAGTTGTAACAGACAGAGGGTTGGTTGTGTACTTAAAAAGTCAGATTTCACACAATTAATTTAAATTCAGTTTACTTTAAATAGTGTATTCCCTCAGTACCTAACTCAATTTGATGTTTTTTTTTTTTATGTGAATTGTATGTTTTACTTAACTCATACTTATTTATTTATCTGTTGAATAAACACATTTGGATTTATTTGCATTATTATACAATGCATTTATTTGTATTATTAGCAAAAAAAAGATTTTTTTTTTTATTAAAAATATTTTCTTTTAAAAAACATTTGAATATATAAAATTTCCCAACATTACCTTCAAAATTCAACAATTATTTTGTTAGTTTAATTGGTGTCCAACAGTGTGTGGCTTTTTTGTATCACCCTGTTACAACTAGGCATGAGACGATAACCGTTTTTAAGGTATACCGTGGTTTGGAAAAGTCAAGGTTTTAAAACTGCCAAAATTTTCTGTAATACCGTTCCTAAGGTATGTGTACGATTTTTTAATTTACAATATTTTAGGACAACAGTTTCTCCAGCAGAAAAAATATCCAAAGATGCTGTTTTAAATAGTAAAGAAATCAGTGTTTTTGAAACAAATTAATCTTTCAAAATGGTTCCATCTTTTATCCTAGAAGACGGTAATGACAACAATATTTCACGTTTATACTTTCACAGATTTTCTTTCAAATAAAAAAATATCGACTACAATAAAAATAATTTTCTGCTGCAAAAATGGTTTCTCCTGTATTTCTCATTCAAATTTCACAGAACTTTCTCAATAATTGGCAGGAAGACATCTGCCAACACTGTAGTGAAAACCTCAGAAGCATGCCATGGTTAATCCTGAGAAAATACCTCAAAACTCAGTGTTACATTTTACCTTGTGTTACTTTGTGCCTTGCGCTCCCCTAATAGGTCCCCTTTAAAAGTCTATGCTGGACTTTATTTTACATTATACTAAAAAGTCCAAAATATATTAGAATATTATAATTAAAAAGTGCATTAAAACTCCATTTGACTAGTGTCTGAAACGGATAATTCATCCAAAAATGTAACTTTCCTCACACAAAACCTTCTAAACCTTTATCAATTTCTTTATTCTGTTGAACACAAAACAAGATATTCTGATGAACAAACACGGTGCAAGTCAATGGCTGTTTCCCTCACTATTCTTCATTAAATCTTCCTTTGTTTTGAAAATAAGAAAGAAACTCACAAAAGCTTAGAGTAAATAGAAATTTAAATTTTGGGATGAACTATTTCTTTAAAACTGAAATGTTTGCACATCATCTTATATGTATTGTTGAAAGAAAGTCATACAAATCTGACCAAAAAACATGATGTTGATTAATGAAATGTTTCTCTTGAAGCAAAAGTAAAGAATCTCTAAGGAGTTGAAAGACGTGTCCAGCACTGATATATCCAGATGTATGAGTGAAAGGTAACAGCTGTGGCAGGACAGGCGGAGCGGAGGCCTCTGGGTTCAGGGAGTGTCAGGCGGTTCTGGAATGTCATTTACAGAAAGTATGTGGCATGTGGCAAGAAGAGCGAGCGAATGACAATCAACGCAGATGAGTGAAGAAGGAAGGACAATGGCGGGCGCAGTCACCACAAGAGATCAGAATGACATTTGGAGACGAGGAATTAGCAACATATGGGCCCTGTCATTTTATGGATGCAGAATTAAACATTTTGTGTCACCCATTGACCTAATTTTTTGGCACCTCTGATATAAAATCGTGTTAAACATAATCAGAACATGACTTGTTTTAAAAGGCAAAGTTATAAAAATTTGTTCTCATTTATTTCCTAATTGACATGACTTTCTCTCCACCATCTTGAATTAATTCAATTCAATTCAATTCACCTTTTATTTGTATAGCGCTTATACAATGTAGATTGTGTCAAAGCAGCTTCACATAAAAGGTCACAGTAAATAGGAACAGTGTAGTTCAGTTTGTAGTGTAATTAAATTAGTTCGAAAACCTGTTGATTTGAACTCTCCCTAGATCGTTAACCCAATTTCCACAAAATTTGGCTTTGACCATGATGCCAGTTGAATTTTCCAGTTGCTCTGTAGCTTGTCGCTGTGCTTGTTTATAATGCGGCCACTGGACTGCTTTGCCCTGATAATTGCTGCTTGCAGCTATATTTATTATTTACAATTACATTATATTTTGGATTATATTTCACATACATACATATGTGCAGCCTAATTGAGCCTAACACTTACAGCATTATTTGCATCACTTCTAAAGTTTTGCTGTAAAAATACACAGCATTCTAGTTAAATATTTATTTTTCTTTTTAATCTTAACTACTGGACTCGCAAAATCCCAGAAATTTTTTTATACATTTCTGAAAGTGCAGTTTTTTGACTGCACAATTTAAAATTAAACAGCAGTATTATGTATATATATTTTTAATGTCCTTTACTAAATTACAGAAATAAACTATGGTCATAAAATCATTGAGATTTTATAGATTTTATTAACAAACAAACAAACAAACAAACAGAGTTTCTGTTCTTGTGAAACACCACCAAACCATAGTAAATCCTGACTGTAACAAAGAAAATTGCACGATTGAAGTCCAGACACAGTTATTGACTAGTCATACTTTTTAATAATCGATGTCATTAGTATCCTATTATAATATTTATGAACATTTATTCCTCTATTTTTATATTTTCAGTTTTAATTTTAATGTCATTTATTACATTTACTTGTCATATTTTATTGTGCATGTGTGTGCGTGTGTGTGTGTGTGTGTGTTTTATGTAGTCATTTTTTGTGCTCTGAAGTAAAATGAATGTCATACAGGTTTGGAATGACATACAATTGATGAAAATATTTATTTTTTTGACTGAACTATTACTTTTTTCTGGCTATAACTTGCAGGATTGAACACTTTTTAAATATATTTATTAAATGAAAGAAATAAAACGCTGTCATAATTTGTATTTTACATTTTAAAAAAATGAATTGCACATTGCTGCGTCTGAAAACGTCTGGTTTACAGAATCCACATCACCATCAAGTCTTGCGTTTAAGGCTGTAAACCACAGAAAAGAACCACGAGTCTAGAAAGGTAACAAAAACCAGCTGTACAGGCTGTAAACTGTAAACCAGGCCAAAAGGATCAACATTTAAAAGAATAAACCCCATCCACCACCACCACAGCAGCAGTAGAAAACCTCATATCCACTACTCATCTCCCATTCTTTACAAGGGAACATGCTAATATATTAATGATCATCTATAATGATGCCACTGTATTTGAGCAGTTTTGTTTGAGATTGAAGCCCGAAAACACTACGAATACGTATTTGAGAAGCGTTTACTGTTTTGATCTGGTTATGTTATGAAAGGTTCAGTAGGTTTGTATCTGCCCTGTGTTAAAAGGCAAGTTCTGGTTTGTGTGTGTAAGTGTGTTAGGAGGTGTGTTGAGGCAAATTCTGTGGTGGCTCAGCTGGAAGGTTGTTTTGAACATCTCCAGTCTGTTGTTCTGATACTTTCACTGCTGAAAGACAAAAACATTAGCCTCCAAAGTCTCAGAGTTATATTTACATATAAAATTGCATTATAAAGGCTTAGTTTTATTATTCTCACCTTGACTGTCTTCATTTACTAGTTTCTGGATGCCCTGTTGAAACCTAAGCTCCCCGTTAGGACCCGAGGGAGGCTGTTTGTTTAGTGCCTGTTGCTCCTTTTGCTTTTGTGACATCTCCATCACTGCCTGATTGGAAATAAAGCAAGATGTTAAGACTTTTGGAACTACAATAACATGCAGTACTAATGTTGTACATTTAATTAAAAAGCATGTGGTATAGCAGACAGTATAACTGAAATATAAGGATTTTGCCCACTTATCCCTCCAAACAACACACAAATTCAATAATGAATTTAAACTGACAATGTACTGTATATACTAGACATGTAGTTATTAGCCCTGCTAATGCCAAATTATATTTAACAGTGCAATGAATTTTTCACAGTATTTTCCTACAATATTTTTTCTTCTGGAGAAAGTCTTATTTGTTTTATTTTGGCTAGAATAAAAGCATTGTTTTATTTTAAAAATACATTTTAAGGTCAGTATTATTAGCACCCTTAATGCTACATTTATTTTTCAATTGTCTATAGAACAAAACATCATTATACAACGATTTGCCTTCTTACCCTAACCTGCCCAATTAACCTAGTTAAGCCTTTAAGTGTCACTTTAAGCTGAATACTAGTATCTTAAAAAAAATACCTATTAAAATATTATGTACTGTCATCTTGGCAAAGATAAAAAAAAATCAATTATTAGAAATTAATCATTAAATCTATTATTAAAACGTTTTTCTGTTAAATAGAAATCGGGGGAAAATATTCAGGAGGGTTTAATAATTCTGACTTTAACTGTCTATCAATGTTTTTTATATTAATACTGGTTATATCTCTCATTTAAATGTAAATATTTAGATGATTACTTAATATAATTTGTAACATTTAAGGATTTCTTTACAAAGAAATTGTTAATCAAGAAACAACAAGTATATATAAAACTGCAAAACATACAAAAATACCAAAAAATACAATATGTAATGATGTTGTAAACTGGTTAAAATAAATAAGATTTTAAAACATTATAGAAAGGACTTAAGTTTTTTAGATTAGTATTAAACATACTGAATTTAAATTCACCATTTTGTTTAATAAACACCTGTAAAATATTTGATAAAACATCTTTAAACTGAATGTGCAAAGTCGTAGACGTAACATGACATGTCCCAAAACACAATGAATGCAGCGCTAATGTTATGAATTCAATAAAATAATTCAATTTGACCATACGGTACAGCAGGGCTAAAAGGAGAGGGGTTTTTTTATCAGCTTATGTCCCTCCAATAAAACAAATAAACAATTAAGATTTTAAATTGTCCATTTTATTTACAAGTAAAAATTATTAAACCCCCAGAATCATTAGCTCCCCTGTCTATCCCCCCTCCCACCCATTTTTTGTTTAATGGAGAGAAAAATTTTCAACAGATTTTCAAACATAATAGTTTTAATAAATCATTTATTTTATCTTTGCCATGACAGTAAATAAAATTTGACTAGATATTTTTCCAGACACTTCTATACAGCTTAAAGTGACATTTAAAGGCTTAACTAGGTTAATTAGGTTAACTAGGCAAGTTATTGTATAGTGATGGTTTGTTCTGTAGACTATCAAAAAATATATAGCTTAAAGGGGCTAATAATTTTGACCTTAAAATAAAAAATAATTTATTTTTTAAAAAATTAAAAACAGTTTTTTTCCTAGCTGAAATAAAATAAATAAGACTTACTCTAGAAGAAAAAATATTATCAGACATACTGTGAACATTTCCTTGCACTGTTAAACATTATTTGGGAATTATTTAAAAAAATAATAAATTCAAAGGGGGAGCTAATAATTCTGACTTCAACTGTACATGTTGCCCTAAATAATTTAATAAATTGTATTTTTATGTAATAAACAGTTACATAAGAAATGTGACTAATTACAAATATGATTATGCTTTTAAACATTCTCTTTATAAAATTAAGACAATAAAAAATTTTGAAACCAATTTGAAACCGCTGTTAAATGACAGAACAAAGTGCCCTGGAGGTGGAGCAACAACTCTGTTACATTTGATACCATTTACCTGCTGATATTCTCGTTTCTGTGCTTCAAGAGCTTTGCTTCTCTCTTTCAGAAGTTCCTGCTCCTGTCTTAATTTCTCTGCTCTTCTGCCGAGCTCCAGCTCTTTATCCCGAAGTTCTGTCTCGAAGCGCTGCAGCTCTTCTTCTGTGTACACCGGCTTTGTGTCATCCAGCGTCTACATAAACCAGTAATGAATTAAAAGCCTGTCATATTGAAAACACAATATAATAAAAGCAAAGCATGCATCTAAATCGGACTCTGACCTCCCATTCCTTTTGGTTGTTAAGCTCTCTTTTCTCTGTGGATTTGAGAAACTCTTCCAGGCTGACCAGACGATCATGATTGACATCCACCTACAGTGTGAGAGAGAGGGGGAAAAGGGTCAGTTTTAGCAGATATGTTAATTATTTAAAGGAACATTGAACTTTTTTTGGAAATAGGCTTATTTTACAAGTCTACTACAGTTAAACGATTGAGTTTTACCATTCTTTAATCCATTCAGCTGATCTCTGGGTGCACTTTTAGCTTAGCTTAGCGCAAGTCATTGAAACGCATTAGACCATTAGCATCTTGATGTGAAGTTCATCTTAATTTTACCATTTAAAACTTGACTCTTTTGAGGTTATTACGCAGAGCTACTACCTAGCTAGGGGCTATTTTGCTGCATAATATAATTGCACCTGCTGCAGCCATAGTACGACAGCAAAGCTACTTGATTATTCCGCCAGAATGGGAGTATAGTTCCTAGCCATATCAGCATAGGAAATGAAAACTATTTATTTTGCATCCAAGTATGCGATTTAACCACAGAAGAGTGAAAATGATCAAAATTATCTTTTTCATTTTTATTTATTTTTTGTGTGCGAGTTGCTAATGGTCTAATCCAATTGAATGATTTATGCTAAGCTAAGCTAAAAGTGCTCCTGCCCGACCTTGACTGATTAGATTAAAAATAAATGGCAAAACTCAACTGTATAACTCTATTTTATTTGTAAAATGAGTCTGTTCCTTTAAAAGGAACTTATAAAAAAACAAGGCACTGGTAAAGTGAATACATGAAACTAGATAGAGGAACGAGTATTTGTTGGTCTCCAGCACCCTGAAGGAACAGAACAGATGGAGTCACTGCTGCTCCACACATTGTGAAAGTGTTAAAAAGCTGAAGGAGAACGACAGATAAAAAGCAAGAGAGAAAAAGAAGCTGAATGCGTTTACATACACACTCTTGCACCAGCTTGCTTAATAAACAGTCCATTTTAATGTCTGTCTAAGCAGGGTTTCTTTTTTAAGATTAAAGTCATTACTATGACATTTGAATGGCTCATTTAATATTCACATTTTCATTTTAATGACAAAATAAAATAACATTTAAACTAATAATTCAAAATCACAACACAGAATTCATCTTTCTTATGACCTGCTTTTGAGTATTTTAGTTACCTTTTGCTTTAAGGGGCAATGTTTGCTTTCTAGAAGAAATTTTAAGGAGCGTTTACATGTTCAAATGGGCAATTTAATTATATCAAAGTAAAAATAAAAAATAAATAAATAAATAAATAAATAAATAAATATATATATATGACAAAGCCATGACAATAGATGTTCTTAGAAATGGTCAATAGAAGTCAATCAGGTTTCGACATTTCTAGCTATTATTTATTATTAATACAATTATTAATTGATTCTTTATTTAGCTAAAGTTTATCTTAATCATTTTTGTTAGTTTGATTGATGCAATTTGAGATGACTAGAAAAGTTTAATTCAGGAAGCAAAAAATAATAATAAATAAATAAAGGAGCAAGATTTATTTACAGTGCTCGTTTCTGTGTTGCCTTTTATGTTTGTTTGTTTGCTTGCTTGCTTATTGCCACATTGGCAACTTAGGGCTCTTTCATGGCATGATCAATATAGATATGAACATATTACATAATGATAACAAGAACAACAACTTCACACATGAGGAGACGATACCACACTTCAAATTGCAGTATAAAAAAAAAAGATAATTTTTTACTTAGATACATGATAAATAGCCTAACATTCTTCCGGGAGAAAATTTTTTAAAAACATAACAGCGGGTGGAGCATTGTGTTAAACAAATTTATAAATGAAAAGTTTATTTGCAAAAGCAGATAATGTCACATTTGATGTTTTTATATTGTGCACCGAAAAGTACAACTGCGAAAAACTAAATTTCTGAAGAATTATAAAGCAGTGGTTATCAGTTTTTGCAAATGAATTCTGCAGTTTGCTTTTTTGCAAATGTAAATGGCACAAATGAACATTTTTACAATTCGCTTTAAATCATGACATCGGTCAATCCCCTGTTCATTTCTCACCCAGATGTAAACATTCTCAATAAGAGTGATTGAAGAAAGAAAGTGAATGCTTACGTTTTGCATGACATGTTCTCGCATCCTCAGCCTCTCCTCCTCCATCTCCACCATGTCATCTTCTTCATTCTTGGGATCATACACCTTCTCCAGCTGAGATATTAAAACAATTATAGAAAAGGTGAACCCTTAGGACAAGTCTTTTCAAATATATTATTCTGTTCATTGCAAACCAGGAGCAGTTTTTTATATCCTCCATCAAACTGTACATACAGGTATACAAACTTTTGAAGAGTCCAGTAAAGTCTTAATAGGATACCCAAAAACTGATTTACTCACCCTCAAGTGGCTTCAAATATTTATTACTTTTTGTTTTTACTGTTAACAAATAATATTATATTTTGAAGAATGTTGGAAACTGGTAGACATTGACATCAAAAGTAATAAACAAAATTCTAAAAGAAGGACAATGGCTACAGATTTCCACCTTTCTTCATAATATCTGTAGATTTTAATAAGCAGAGGGTCATTAATTGATGACAATTTTCATTTTTAGGTGAACTTTTTCTTTAAATGCTCAATCAATAATAACAGCTTCCAATACTGACAATTAAATGCAAAAGGTGAAAAATTGACCTCTTTAGTGAAGAGAGCCTCTAGCTCTTGCACATCCAACACACCGTCACTGTTTGTATCTACAAGAGAAAAAGCAATACAATTGATTTAACCCATAAAACGGCTGTTTATGGACTAAATGAAGACTAAATAAAGACTCACCGTGTAATTTAAAAAAAGTCTTGGGATTGAACTCTTGTGGATCCAGCCCATCCGTCTCCTCCCAGACCTCCCGCAACTGATCCACACTACCCTAAAAGAGGAATTAAAAGAAATTTGATTCAATCAATTATTTTAATCCATAAATCATCTCTTTCTTGTCATGTCACTCACCGGAGAGTTAACTTTAGGATGTTGCCGGTGTTTTTCTTTCAGCTCCTCCATCCTCTTCTCCTCCTTCTCCCTCTTCTCCTGGTCCAAACTCTTCAGGTACTCCCTCCTTTCATGCTCCTTCAGCATCTCGTAGCGCTTAAACTCCTCATGGCGCTCCGCATCGTAATTCTCAAGATCTTTAGTGGCCTGACAAACGAGCACAAAACAAATGTGTGTGACTATAAAATGGACAGATTTTGTGATTTAGCGTTTTATTTATTTATGTTTTAATGCCATATCAGCATATTCATGGCCAAAACTATACTAAATATACAATGTATAACATACAATAGTATCAGTTTCTTAACAACCATTCATTGTACAAAAACAAAACAAAACAAAACATACAAATTGCAACAACACTGAAAAGAGTTATATACATCCTTTTAGTTTGATTGAAGATAAATATTCTAAAATTCCTCCAGAAGACACCTTTTCAAACATTTCTCCTTAGATATTTCCTGAATAAAAAACGGTTCTCAAATATTACATAGAAATACTGTGGGGAAAAAGGAATTTATTTTTATTACTTTTGAGTCTTTATTTTTTTATTAGAAAAATGTTTAAACTAACAACAGATTAATCAATCTTTTTCTTTTGTATGATACCATTTATTAACCAAGCATACTTCTTCTTTCTTACTGTGTTGCATACTTTTATAAGGAACTGCTGACAAGAGGGAAATAGCAGAGTAAGAATAAATATAGTGCGGGGCCTTTGCTCCAGACTGCAGTCTAATAAGAAGTCTAGACATGTCACAAGGAGCTGGATGCTTGTAGTAGTTGTGAAATATATTAAAGATACACTTAACTGTTCAGTTATGGTGTGCAGAGAAGGGTTGCAGAAAGGGGAAGTTTGTTTAGGTACAATAGCCAAAGGACTGCAGAATGACTGATAAGTGACATTACACCGAAGCTGCACCTGTTAATATCAGTTGTGTATATATGCTGGGGTCAGGGAAATTTAAGTGAGTTGTGAACCTCCTGAATGTAATTCTTGTATTGCATTGGGGTAACGTAACCCAGAGCTCTGTCCTCAAATTATTCATTTGTATCTAATAAATTACTAATATTTTTGACATTGAAGACAACTCTCTCCTGACCTTTTTTTATTGAACACGCATGGAATTGGCTTAATAATCAAACAATACACATTCTTTTAGAATGTGTTTTATCTTCAAAATATTCTTACACAAGTCACAAATAGGTTTTTCTTCCCCTTTTAATAAATATGAGTATGTTAGTCTTGTGTCCAATTCTACATCTTGTATAAACAACCTGATCATGTCTGTTTTGTTTTAGCATTTTTGTTTTTTTTAATACATTTAATTAATCCAATTCTGTATTTACATGTAAACTAAACACATTCATATGGCTTTTTATTTGTGTTTATTTTTAAATGATGTATGTGTTTTTATGTTATACTTTTCTATTTTATTGCCTGCATTTTATTGTATATTATTTTTAGGACTAATACTTCATTTAAACTTTGTGGCAAATGGGTCTGTTATGCATACTAGTTAAAAAAAGTATAACACATGCTGAAAAAAAACTATATATAATATGACAGAATAAAATGGATACCAGGAATATTTATAAATCACCAATTTATATCAACAAAAATCTTAATTTTGCATTAGAAAATTTAAATTTATAATTGTAAAAACAAGTGTTTACAATTATAAGCTGTGCTGGTTAACATTAGTTAAATTCAATGAGCAACTGTATTTTCATTAGCTTACATTAACAAAGATGATAAATTCTGTAATAAAATGTATCGATCATTGTTTGTTCATGTTAGTAAATACATTAACTAACGTTAACCACATGTATGCAAACAATTTATAGTTTTGAGATATCATCTTGTCCAGTTTACCATTCTGGCATGCTAGGAACAGATTTTACCGTGGCGATAAGCAGCTCCAGGTCTTTGGCCTCAAAAGTGTTCTGATTATGAGGATCCAGATGTTCAAACTGTTTTAACAAGGAGGCGTGATCCATCTGAACACCTGCAGTCACAATCAAACATTCACATTCACATTCAAAACAGTCACATCGAAAATTTCCTCATTCATCAGCACAATTGAGTGTAACACACTGACTCTGGGCATTGGTGCTGTCCAGTTTGGCCTTCAGCAGCATCCTGAGGCGTGAGACCTCCTGCCTCTTCAGCTCATCCAGCCGAGTCCTCACATGATGACCCACCAAATCCAACTCCTTACTGAGGCGTCCATTCTGAAACACAGAATCTTTCTATTAGAGCACGAAGTGGAGAAAAGGTTATTCTGTATTCTGCACATTTTACCAATAGAACTGGTAAATGCCCCAAAGAGTCCTTGAATCATTAACTAAACATCTTTGTAATGACTAACACTTCAAACTTGAACTCAAATGAAAAGGCGTGAAAATATAAAGCTCTTATAAATGTCTTTTATTATTTAATGACCTACACATTTCAAATGATATTAAAACCATAGCAACACAATATACAAATACTGCATTCACTATGTTTGTGAAATGTTTTCTTTTTTATATTTTTCAAATAATTTAAATATATGTGCGTGCGTGTGTACAAATACAAATTCCTATTTATTGAAATACATATATAGATAAATGGTTTTGCTTCATAAGTGTGCCATATTTTAGTTATTTGTGTTCATTTCTTATGCCTTCTTCATATCAAATAAATTACCAAGGACCATGGTTTTCAAATTATTTCAGATTATACAGTTTTTACTATTTTACTTTTTACAATTGTAACTTGGGTAACAATTCATTACAAAACAACCAACTAACAGATACAATAGGGTTTCAGCGCTAAAGCTCTTGAACCCCTAATGAAGTCTACAAAACCTTTACAGGGTTTCTGCAGGTTTTTTTCAAATAAAATTTAAGATTTTTAAGACCCTTTTAAGACCATTATGAATGATATTTTAGACTTACACAGGGCTAATCACTAAGGATTTTTTGTAATGGCCCAGTTACTTCTGTAAATAGTTTGTGTAATAATGGAAGATCATATAAGGGGATGTGTTGCTTTAGTTTTCTTTCACTGATTAGGGAATTTAATTTGGAGAATTTGCTGTGAAAATGTCTAACAGCTGTTGTGAATTGTATCTCTTTGCAATAAAAAAACTTAAATATTAAAAATAAATGTTTTGATATGGCTTATAAGTGATTGGATGTCAGCCAGATTGGGTAGCTTTACTTGGACAGAGGGAAATTAAGACCCGTTTAAATTTATTTAAGAACTACAACACATTATTTCTGTGAATTTAAGACTTTTTAAGGCTGTTTTTGAAATTTAAGACATTTTAAGACTTTAAGACCCCATGGAAACCCTTTCTTCTAAAACTGATTAGTCTCTCAGGTCATGGTACGTTGGTTTTGAATGATGATAAGGCAAACATTTCTTTCTTTATGGTAAAGACAAACAATATTTTATATATACATTTGAAGCCATGATGTTGTGCCTGACAGAGTTTTGATTTACCTTGATGTCCTCTGTGTTGGCAGTCTGCAGTTTTTCTCTGAAGTGAGGATCTGTTTCTAGCACCTCAATCACCTCTCTGAGGTAACGATCATAGTACAGACCAGTGTCCTGGGACACACAGAAACAAAACAAATTGCTAAGAGCACAAGATGCTCTTTTCTGACAACACGATATGAGACCCGTCTTACCCCATTCTCCTCTGCTTTCTCCTCCTGAGGAGGGTCTGGGTTGCGATCTATTGGCACTGCCCAAACCAGCAGACACAGAGACAGAAGCACCAGAGCTTTAAAACCTCCTGTCATCCTTACACACCTTGACAAAAAAGCAGATGGACATTGATATGACAGCCGTCAGTGTCACCCTGAAGGTATACCTTTACATTAAATGTTTAGAACGGCCTCTTTAAGTAGACAGGTTAATGAGAAACATCGATTAGGACAAGAGAAATTAAAGAGGAAGCAGTCGAAGAAAGGAAGTCTGTAGGACAGCTCGAGAAAACATCCAAACATCTTTCACAACAGCTTCAACTTCAAGTGAAAAAACGGCCTCAAATATATACAATGTCATCTGGTGTGAATCTCTTCATTTCGAGTCAAATAAACTGCGAGTTCTCTTACCACAGGGTCAGATCCGGTTGGTGCGTTGAGTGACTACAGATTACTCAGCGCTCCTGCCTCGAAAACAAGTGCGGCCGTCGATTATGACGCAATCCAAACGCGACGATTTCGCAATTTAAAAGTGTACACGTCCGCAAATGTATATTTGTAACCAAGTAACGTTAAAAGTAAAAACGCATCTCTTATAATTGTACTATACGTGCAGGTAAATAAAATAATTTGTGATAATATAATAATAGTAGTAATATATAATGTAATATAAAACATTTTGAATTTGAACAATTTGAAAATATAATGAAGTTGTCATTAAGTATTCAGTTTAAACTGCACCTAAGTAAAATACGTGTCCACCAGGATAATAATTACACAATCATGTTATTTATATTCCCAGTATTATGTTGCTTTCTATTTTCATAGATCTGTTTACTGAAAGACAAATGTTAATGCAAGTTCTGCACAATAAGCAACTGTATATTGAGTATTATCATAAATGGTATTCAAATTAAATTTATTTTTCATTTATTAAATATGCCTCTAATGTTGACTCATTTAGAACAGTGTTTCTCAACCATGTTTGACCACCAGCTCTGCACATTTACCATGTCTCCTTAACCAAACACACCTGATTCAGAAGCTACTTAGCAGAGGCTGAAAGACCTGTAATGGGTGTGACAGAAAAATGAGACATCCAAAACATGCAGCGTTGGTGGCCCTCCAGGAACGTGGTTGAGAAACACTGATTAAGAAGTCATTTTGCTTCTTTCATTTGTTCTTTTATGAGTAAATAGTCCTATAACTAATGGACACTGACACATGCCCCACAATAGTGGCAAACATATACACTTTATTTTAATTACATCAAAAAATAGATCTTCATTTGTTTTTTACCCAACACTTTGATTACAGACAGGCTGAAACACTGACAAACAAAATAAATTAAGTATAAAAATGCACCACACAATAAATAACATGAAAATAAATAAACTATAACACATAGAAATGTAATACATAAAGTGAAAAGGATAAACCTGAATTACATAAAAAGTCACAATAACAGTTATGGCAACAAAAGCAATAAATATGGCACAAGTAAATAGTAACCCACAAACAAATAAATAAAATGTGTTATAAATTAGATCACTTCAGAAGTTACGAAACAAATATGCTTAAATCAGTTTCACTGATTAATAAAAGGCAATAAATATATGAGTGATGAATGAACCCTGTTTTAAAAGTCTATTTCTCTCAGGTCTATGGGAGTGCTGGCTCTTTCTTCTTCTTCAATGTCTCCATCTTTCTGCTCCTGTGCTCCAGTTCTCAGTCTCTCTCTGAGAGCGCCGTCTATCAGCTCAGTGCAGCACTGCAGCAGCGCCTGTAGGCAGAATCAGCAACATTTCAGCATTCACAACATTCACTTTCTCAGACTCACAAGTAGATATACTCTCTTAGATTATTATGGCAAGCTGTTTTAACAATCTATACAGACCCTACTGGGATGTGTTCATGCCACTAATACCTCTTCTATATATTAAAGGGATAGTTCACCCAAAATAAAAATGTACTCATTATTTACTCACTATCCATTGGTTCCAAGGATTTTTTTTTCTGTTGAACTAAAAAGAAGATAATTAAAAAGTTAGATAGAAGTAGAAGTTGAAGAAGGAACAAAGGAAGTTAGAAACCGGTTTGGGTTTCCAACATTTTTCAAAATAACTCCTTTTTGTGTTCAACAGAAGCAAGAAACTCAATCAGGTTTTACACAAGTAGAAGGAGAAATTTTTCAGTTTTGTGTGAACTACTTTGGCTAATATTTAGTTACTTAAAAGATGCTGACACTGACACTGACAAAAGTATTTACTAGTACTTGTTAAATAGACACTAGTTATTCATTAGACACTACTGATTTTGCTGATGACTCGTAACTATGATATAAAGACCCATCCGCACTGAAACTTGTAACTAATTGAAGAATACTAGTCACAATTAGTAGCTACTGTTGAAGAGCTAGTATCCAATAACTGGTATAATTTCTAATAAGTACAAGTATCAGACAAATAAATAGCCTAGTAACCTACATAATAGGCCTATGTAAAAGACACTGTATGCTATATTTAATTAAGAATAAGCACTAGTAGCCATGAATAGGCAAGGCCTAGTTTCTTTTGAAAAAGTTCTACCAAAAGAATAAGCAAGCACTATATACTTAAAGGCATAGTTTACCCAAAAATAAATATTGATGCATTATTTACTCACTCTCAAGTGGTTTTAAACCTTTGTGAATTTATTTCTGCGAAACACAAAAGAAGATATTTTGAAGAATGCTGGAAACCTGCACCACTGACTTCCATAGGAGAAACAAACATTATGAAAGTTAGGCCTAATGGTTACAGGTTTAGTTTTCTTTAAAATATCTTATCTTGTGTTCAACAGAGGAAAGAAACTTAAACATGTCTGGAACAAGTAAATGGTGAGTAAATAATGACAGTTTTTTGTTTTTTGGGGGGTGAACTATCCCTTTTAATCTCTAAGCCTACAATTTATGGAAAATAATATAGGGCTTTATCTACAAGCACTATTAAATTGGCTTCTATGAAAATAGATTCTGCTGTGTTTTATAGATAAGTAAAACGGCTCGCCGTGTTCCATAAACGAAGCAGCGCTTACCAAATCGGTTTGGCAGAGTGTGGCGAGTGCAGCGGTCATGAGGCTCATCTCTCCCGCGCTCCGGGCTCTTAATCCCCGCAAGGCGGAGTTGAGTGCGGCCGCGGCCACCAGTGACGGCGGAGTCCCCAGAAAGCGCGAGTCGCACACGCACATGGCGACCAGAGTGTCCCCGTGGCGTCGCAGAGTCGTCAAAAAGTCCCCAGTGTGCCCGTCCCCGTCCCGGAGCTCGCCGAGAGTCTGCAGGAAGAGTGGGATGAAGTCCTGCGGGGTCACCGCCAATACATCCCAGCGCAGAGTCGCCAGAACCACACGCTCCATTTCCTAAAGGAGGAGGATGCACCAAATTTGATTTATTTATTTATTTTACTATAATATTAATTTAGTTTTAATAATTTATTTTATTATTAATTATTTGTTGTCCTTTTGGAGACCATTGTCCATAATATTGAGCCTGATTTAGTGAGCTTTGCTGTTCAGGGGTAAAGGCCTCACCCTCAGATTTGCTGACAGAAAGTCGTACTCGGCTGCTGCACAGAGAGTAACAGCACTGACTGTGTCGCTCTCTGTCACTTTAGAGGCCAGCAGGATACAGGCAGCAGCAAGACATGATGGAGAGACGGGCAGAGATAGAGTGGCTGACAGGTAGCGGTCCAGCAGAGAGACAGCCAGAGGAAACACAGACTCGTCACAGTCACATTCACAGCACACCTAAAACACACCAGAGCAACATTTCAGCAACATTTACAAACATACAAAAACATTCCCAAATGCTTAATATCCCTGATATAAAGTGGTCAGGCAGCACAGTGGCGCACTGGGTAGCACAATCGCCTCACAGAAAGAAGGTCGCTGGTTCAAGCCCTGGCTGGGTCAGTTGGCATTTCTGTGTGGAGTTTGCATGTTCTCCCGTGTTCCAAAGATATGCGGTACAGGTGTATTGGATAAGCTAAATTGACCGTAGTGTATGTAAGTGTGTGTGTGTGTAAGAATGTGTAAGTGTTCCCCAATGCTGTGTTGTGGCTGGAACGGCATCCATTGCATAAAACATGGGCTGGATATGTTGGCGGTTCATTCCGCTGTGGTGACTAATAAAGGGACTAAGTTAAGTCCTAAAGTTGCCAGAAAATTACCCAAATATGAAAATGTCTTTTTAAATCCATATTATGAAAGCCAAGTTCCTGGTTTTGAACACATTTAAATTGTTAATTGTTTGAATTAATGCATTAATGATTTTATGAATGAATATAGACAAAACATTTGAAACTATTAAAAATCAATTTTAGCTATTTTTATCTCGTTAATCATTAAAAATTAAATAACCAATGTAAACAATGAGTATTATTATTTTACAAATAACATTTGAAAATAAAAAAATATATTAACATTTAAAAAAAAAACAAGTTTTGAATTTAAATAATTAATGTTTTATAGTGAACTAAGATTAGCTAAAATGCTGTTAATCCTTGTTGTATTTGTTAATCTTACAAGTATTTGCTTATCCTTGATTCTTTGCTATGTGTTCATTATTATTTGTCACTTCAGCTTTTTATTGTTAGTTTCCCTCAATTCCATTAAATAATATCTACTGATAAATTATTAAAATCTAAACTGGTTATGGTTGAGATTCGTTTGAACTAAGATTCATAAATTCTCATATTGCAATGATAAAAATAATTTTACAAGGTGTCTATAAACCTACACTGAAAAAAGTGTTGCAAGCAAAACTGTTGCAAACAATTTATTTGTGTTGAATTTAAACAAACAAATTAAATTTAAAAATGTTCAACTTAATTTTTTTTGTTTAAATTTAGCCCAAATAAATTGTTTACAACCACTTAACGTAAAAAAAAATGAGTAAATCCAAGGAATCATCTTTAAAAAAAATTTTTCAATATGTGAACCCTGAACCAGTGTTGTTATTTACAATTATGAAATTTAAACTTCATAATTGTTTTAAAAATCGTTTTACATAAGTTTGTGAAACTTGGTTTTATTATGTGTAGAGTTTTTTTGTTTTGTTTTTTAAACAAAAAAATTGACTATTTTAATGTCTAATTTTGTATAAAATAAATTTTAATATCTGAGTTTAAATTAACATGTTTTTTTTTCCATTCAGACAAAATTTAGTTGTTTCAAAAAACAAATATTATTTTAGCTTTATCATATTAGTTATACAATACTAGTTAACTAAATTTATGTTGGGACAACATCAATGAATCAGTTAGAACTCTGCATTTTAACAGTGTAGCTACATTAATAACAGTAACCCTGCCCTAAACCACATTTTGTAAAAACATTCAGACCCTATACTTCAAACACAGCACTGTATATTCAACACATAAACAACTTTTTTTACATAAACATATTGACACACACACAAAAAATGCTTCACACAATTCTTTCATGTTGTCCCAACTTGATAAAGTTAACTTGATACTTTCTAAAAGGGACTAAGCTGAAAAGAAAATGAATGAATGAATAATACTTTCTGCAAATTCAAAGTTGATTGAAAATAAAACAATTAAGTTGTGCCCCCCCCCCCCCCAAAAAAGGATCTTTGCTGTTTGTTCAAACTACCTGAAAAAACAAAATTATTGATTTTTTTTGTTGCAACAACTTGTAACACAGAATTGTTTTATGTTCAATCCACTTAAATGTGTAAAAAACTAATAAGTTAATTTAATTCCTTCATGTTGTCTTAACACACATCGATTGTGTGGAACAGGTTTTTCAGTGTATCCAGCATGTTTTTGGCATTGCTTCAGGTTTTGGTTTATGATATCTAAACACTACCTCCATTGTCCACTTGGCCAGCTCCTCTCTGCGCTGCGGCTCTCTCTGGACCAGTGAGATGTAGAGCGGGGACGGCAGGTACCTCTCCTCTGACTGCAAGAGCCTCTGAATGACCCTCTGTCCCGAAGCGCTGGGGTCCCAGGGGGCTCGCACTGAAGCCTGGTGCGTCCTGTCCCGACCCGAGTCCTCCTCGCACCACAGAGACACAGACATCACTGCTCCAATACTCAAGTCTGTCCTAAAGTGCTCAAGTTTCAATGTGTCCTCTTGTGCGTGCGTCTTGTGTTGTTCTTTCCTCTTCTCCCTTTGCTATGGCTTATATATGTGCCCTGGCTGAAAGGGTGACTGGTGGCCAATAAAGTGAGAAAGTGAAGAATAAAAGAGGGGTGTGTAAAATGAGCGGAGTTTAAAAAGAAAAGGCCACAATGCTGACGGATTAACAATAGCATCAACAGGTGGAGAGAGAGAAAGAGAGAGAGAGAGAGGGAGATGCCCAGAGGGACACAACAACAGCTTGTCACCGTCAGAGAGCCAAGAAAACAGAGAGAAAGAGGTCATCACTGCGCTCTGACAATGGGAATGAATAATAATAATATATGGCTGCTTGTTGACTGTGAAGGGTATCAGATAAAGATGCTGTATTTATGCCTCTATGTGTCAAGTGAGGTTTTAAAGTGATAGTTCGGCAAAAATTAAAAAATAAAATACTTAGGCCTAATATTTGCTCAACCTGGTTCCAGAAACGTTTGAGTTTTTTTAAATGTTGTAGAAGATATTTTGAAAAATATTTGCTATCTAAAAGCCATTGACATCCACAGTGAGAAAAAAAATCTATGGAAGTCAATGGGTGAAAGTGTGAATTTGAAACATGTCTGTATCGCTTGAGAACTGTGATTTTGTCTCATAAGACGATGTTGACAGCATACTTAAATGATATTCAACCCTCTTTTTTTTTTACTTTATTGTTTTTTAGACATTTAAACACAATGATTTAAAAATTTTGTCCAACAAACATTTTCACAACAATTGACAATAAAACATGCAATATACAAACAATACATACAGAAGTATATTGATAACAGATTAATACAATAAGAAAAAACATACAAAAGGAAACAAATCATGATAAAATAAATACAAATAATAATAATAACAATTAAAAGAACACCTATTTTAATCTAAATTAGTCTGATCCTCCTCAATTTAACTATTTCTTGTAGAATTAATGTTTTTAAAATAATCCATGAAAGGTTGCCAGATTTTATAGAATCTGTCTTCTTTCTTTTTAAGGGAGATTCAGATTTTCTCCAAATATTTCATTACATCCCTCATTAGATATATAATTTAACCCTCTTTTTTAAATGATGAATTAAAAGCTTAGCATCTAACCCTTTTAGTCAGGTTATAAGAAATATAAGTTAAACACATTTTTAGTACATTTATGAAAAAGATCATTTTCTTTAATCATTTTATATACACTCTCATAAGTAAAGGAAAGCTGCACTGGGCGGTACCCTTAAAAAAGGTACACAATTTCAATTATGGTGGTCGAGAGAGAATAACGTGCTGCAATTTAAGAAATCATATGCATTTACAAGAAACGGCTGCAAATTGAGAATAGATCTTAATTTGTTTGACAGCTCATGTGCTGCAAATCCTCACAATGCTAACACATTTTAAAAAACGTGCTGCATTTTCTCACAACACCTTCAAATAGCATGGATTACAATGGAAATGTTTCAAGAGGACTGTAAAACGTGATGGACCCGGCTATTTAAGTTATGGTTATTTAGACTATGAAATACTAAAGACAAAAATCAGGATGTTAAAATAAACAAACGATAAACTCACCTTTCAAGCAACTTCACTGCGGCGTCCGTCACGTTTTTGGGTCCACTTGAAACATTTCGTGTTCCAATGATTTTGCAAGTGCTGTCAGAAAATGCTTATTATTAATTGTTTGCACTGTGAGAAAATGTAGCATGTTTTTTTAATGTGTATGTGTTATGAGGATTTGCAGCTCATGTGCTATCAAACGGATGAAGATCTTTTCTTAATTTGCTGGTGTTTTTTGTAATTGTATGTTTTTTCTTAAACAGCAGCACATTAAGCTCTGTCCAAGCCAATAGTATCTGGATGCAGCCTTTATGATGCAAGCTGAGATTGCATCACTCAGCGATGCAATGTCAGACACTATGCACCCAATGGAGAGAGTGACGTCACTGTGAGGGGTAGGGTTAGGGGTGGGGTTAGGTGAGCTCATTAAAAAGCATTGGATGCAGCTCAGATTGCACTGCACCAGGTCTGCATCCAGACCCCTCCTGTCCGAGCGGGCACAACCATTGGAATCTTTTTGGCTCGAGACTTCTAATCTCATTCACTTCCATTCATAATTAGACGTTAAAAACAGCTTGCTTTGCTGCTTGTTGTTGCAAACAGACATTTTCTTATTATATGATTCTGCTTTGGTTGTACAGTCATGCAAACATTTGTTTGTAGAGCAAGTAGTTTGACCGCAGTCATATCTCCCATATAGGGAGCTGAATCGGAAGATCTAAAATGAGTGCAACAGTGAGCGCACTTTCGTATTGAAGAAAAAAGTCAATACAAGGTCCATATGAATACCTTAAAGGTGAAAATTCGAACCTGAAACTACAAAAATTTATCTCTTGAATTTTATAGGTACCAATATGTACTCTTTAGGTCAATGGTCTCAAACTCAACTCCTGGAGGGCCGCAGCTCTGCGTAGTTTAGCTTCAACCACCTCCAACTCTCACCTGCTTAATAATCCCTAGTAATCTTGAACACCTTGATTAGTTGGATCAGCTGTGTTTGATTAGGGTTGGAGCAAAACTGTGCAGAGCTGCGGCCCTCCAGGAATCCAGTTTAAGACCTATGCTTTAGGTCGACGTGGAACCTTTTACAAACAATACAAATAAAATTACAACAATAACAACAGCTTTTTAAAAGTTACCCAGTGACAGGTCTTGTAACTTTATTCCTGAGACTGTATAAAATGGCAAATTACCTTTTTTTCCTTTGATAAAACTGTAGTTGTGGAAAAACATAATTCATAAGTTTTATAAGAAATAAGACAGTCATAAGTGTCAGTTATTTGACATTGAGATTTATAAATCACTTAAAAGCTGAATAAATAAGAACAGTATAAAAATACTGAGAAAAGTTGAATGTTTTACATAAAATTTCAGTTTTTATATATTTACAGTATAGGAAAATGACCAAACATCTTAATAGATCTACTTAATATTCTAATGATTTTTGTCATAAAAAGAAAACTAATTTTGACCCACAAAATGTATTTTTGGTTATTGTCAAAATGTAATTAATATAATAAAATATTTTAATAATAAGATCAACATTTAAAAAGTTAAGCACTTGCTTTTACTCAGCATTTATTAAACATTCCAAAACATTTAGTAAATTCGTCTGGCCTTACTGTATACTCTGAGATTTTCTGTCAATATTTTAATAATTTAACAGCACATGCATGTTTTCATGGTTCTCAAATCTCAGTTAAAGACACACGTCAAAAGGTTTTTAGAAAAGTGGTTGATTTAATCAAAATTATACACAAAACCATGTGATTTAAATATTTTTTGGCTTTTCACCAATTCACAAAACCCCTAGGGTCTTAAAAGGTTCAATTTAGTTACTTATTTATGAAAAGTACAGCAAATAAAACATATAGACTGAGATTAAAAAACAAACAATATTCTGTTTTAGCCATAGATGTAAGTGAAAAACGAGTGCTCTTTTCATGTCAAAGAAAAAAAAACGTTATTTTGTCTTGTCTAGAATATGTAATGAGGATGAACCTGACCACCTGAACACCTGATTTTCCGGGTCTGAAATGACATGAGGTTGAGAGCAGATGGAGAAGCAGTTTTGAAACATGATATAGCAGTGCAGGACAGAGACTGTGGCCGATGTGCAGACGTGGAGAGTGCGCCCCTTTTGTTTAAGTGGCTCTGAAGTCACACTTACTCACGTGCCACCTAATCGACCCCCTCCTGTGTCTTCTGTGGAATCTCATTGTCAAAGCAACTAGTGTCCCATTCTGGCCGTCCAGCACCGAGCCCCTCCCTGTGCCCATGGCAATCTGGTGTCCTGTTTAAAGAGCGCTGGGACTCATGGGAGGGCTGGGTGAGGTATGTGCAACAGACAGTGGAGCCGGCAGGTCAATGAGGCGTATTGTCTCTCTTTACAAATCACTGTCAGACACCAGTGCCTGGCCTTCTGCTCCCACTCACTCACACACACACACTTCACACACACACACTTCACACGCTCACACTCGACTCCTGGATGGCCCTTACTGTCACAACAGGGCAAGATTAAGTGGAGAACACACGACTGGGTTTGTCAGCATGTCTACAGGTGTACAAGTTGAAGTTTTATAAAAAAATAGGGTCATACAAAGTTCCTTTTAACAAGCCAAAATTATTAGCCCTCCTGTGGAATTTAGCAATTTTGTGAAATCATATTGCATTTCATAGTCAAACCTAAAATTATTCATACCCCTGGCAAATTCTGACTTAAAGTAGATTTTTTTAATGATTTTTACATTTATTTCTTTTATTGAATATGACACAGATTTCTCCCAAAAGATGATGTACCAAAAATAAATATATAAATATTTCTTATCTTTTATTTACATTTCATTCCAACATATTTTCAACATAACAGATTTAACAACTCATTTATTTTGTCTTTGCCATAAAGATATTAGTAGTATTCAGCTAATATAAGTTCAATTTTAATTTAATAGCCTGTCTAGGATTATTAGGTTAAAGGTTAAGAAGCCCTCCAGTACTTTTTTTGAGATTTTCACAGATTTGTGTGTGTGTTGAGCATCAGTTAAGACAACATTAGCACCAGTCAGCTTTAATTGTGGGGAAAACTTGAGCTTTTGTCAGCTAATTTCATTCTCCGGGTTTAAAATAATTTTTGGGGTGGGATCAAAATCGGTGATGTAGCTCCGATCTGCCTGTCAGGTGATGATGTGTTGGTTTCTCATAGCGGAGTTTTCTTATCCTATGAGAAGACCCTGCTTCTTTTTCTTCTTTTTCATGACAGCAAGTGCTTTCTGAAGGCAAGGCAGACCTGCCAAGCTGTGATACAGTGTTCCTGCATGGCATGCAATATTTAGCTGTTTATGAAGGGTCGTGTGTGTTTGTTTTCATGATCCACGGGGTTTGTTGCATGTTTTTCACTGCGATGCTGTCCGGACCGATACAGCAAAGGTGTTTGCAGCAAGCATTTTTGTCAGGAGAGCTGTACAAGAATTGGGGAATGGCGGACTTTGTTTTTTATCAGTTGAGTTCAATCCCATTCAGACACATCACCTATATCCATGCTGCTGTGTTTGCCTATGTTTAAAATCCTTCAGATTACCGCCAGTAATTGTTAAAATACATAGAGCAAGAGACCTGCTGTGTCTGCATTCAGATCGTGGGATTAAGGAGGAGAGAAGTTTATAGTGTTTATATAAGCATGATTATCTTTATAATGATAGAACAAATTATGGTTATGTGTATTTAAAATTAAGAATAACAAATGTAGCAGGATATTAAATTACTTACTGTTTATTTCTTTTCATTTTAACTTTGTAAACTATAAAATCATGGCTCTCCTCATGGTTTGTGTCTCATTTTGTGAGCTAACTGAAGTTATTCACTTCCTTCTTTCTCGCCTGCTCCGCCGGCCACGCCCACTCCTCCCTCTGCTCACAGCACTCCACGCCCATCATGAAGCATTTTTTGAAAAAATTCTGAGGTAGACTTGAACTGAAAGAGGGGTTTTCATGATCCTTTACTAGTCAAGTTAGGTTAATTGGGGCAAATCATTTGACACCATAGTTTGTTCTGTAGCCAATAGAATAAACAAATTCTTATGGTAAGTAATAACTAAATATAATAACTAAATATCTTATCTTGTACAAATAAAGATTCTAAAGAGGGTTTATGCGGTGATAAGAACCATTTTTCATTAGTGTGTAAAACAGGGGTGCCCAGACTCTGTCCTGGAGGGCCAGTGTCCTGCAGAGTTCAGCTACAAATTGTTCAACTTGCTTCTAATTGTGGTTTGGAGCTAAACTCCATAGAACACAGGGGTTTAGTATGTATGTACGTATATGAAGAGTTCAGATGCAAAAACCTCTAAATGCCGTCTGAAAATTTCCTCTAAAATGAGCATTTTAGCGTTTTTATTAAGCTCCTGTGTGTAAGTTCAGTAATATCACTTTTATGGCAAAGAATAAGTCATTTTCCTGGTCTTTAAAGTGAAATATCTCGACATAAACAAAGGAGGCTGAGAAAATTGTTCATTTCAGATGGCACTTATAGGTTTTTGCATCTGAACTCTTCATATATATATATATATATATATATATATATATATATATATATATATATATATATATATATAAACAACCATTTCAGCATTGAAAAGATTGACTCATTCAAGTCCCCCAGAAAAAATAGTCCTTTAGTTTTACCTTAAGTAATTGTAGAGTGGTTCCCAATTTGGTTATCAATTTGGTCCTGCTCATTTTGTATGTCTCTTTCATTTGACACACAAAGATCAGTTCATAGATCTATCTGTAAACAAGCTGATGATCTGAATCAGGAGTGTTAAGTAAGGAAGACATACAAAATGTGCATTGGGGGGGGGGGGGGTCCTGAGGACAGTAATTGGGAACCATTGATTTAGCAGACACTTTTATCCACCTACAACGAGGAAGGGATCAAGTGAAGATTCATCTTAAAGAGACAGCATTCACATTAAGTTATACTAAAACCAAAAAATCAAAAAATAAATAAAATAAAACAGGCTGGAGTAGTTAGGGCTTTTTTAAGTGCTCACAGAAATGATTTGCTTAAGACAAACTTTGAACACTGGTTAAGTGGTTAAGATCATATTAGATCATTGCACCAGCAAGGAACAGTAAATGAAAAGGTTCTGGAAAGTGATTTAGAGGCTCTTTGTGATGGTAACATGAGATGGTGCTTACTCTCTGACCGAGCACTTCTGAAGAAGTTGTAGATTAGCCTGTGACTGTTCTGTATGCAAGCTTCAGAGTTTTAAATGTGATGGCCACATCCACAAATGTTATATTACTTGAGTCCAGAGTCTGTTGGTGAACAGAGCCCATTTATCACTTGACTATTGCTCAGTCAAACAGGCCTATCACTTTTGCTAGCCTATCAATAAGTAAAAAAAATCCCAACCTATCATTATTGCTAATCACAACGTCAAATAAATCCAAACCGAAGTGTTCACTCCTTTATATACTGCAAATCTGCTCTCATTAAGAATTTGGGATGACTTTAATGATTGTAAAGGAAATTATATTGGTTTATTGAAATTAAGTTTCCTCTACTTTTTATTTTTTGCTTTATCTGTGGCTTGTTAAAACCAAGAAATCTCAATTGAATATGACACAAAACAGACTATAAACCATTCAAATGTACTGGTTTTAATGGTTAAAATTGGATAGTTTGTCATTTTTCATCGTATATGTAGCAGATGTTATGGCTTTCAGCAGGGATACATTCATCTCTCCATCATTTGTGTAATAATAAATTCAATTAAAAAGACAGAACGGCGTGGAAACATGAGGAGTCTGACAAACTCATTCTCAGGCCAAAGATTTGCAGTATATTGGCTGAACTTCCACGATCTCACAACAATAACCCACTAAAAACTGATGAAGTTCTCAAACGCACAAAGACTGACTTCACTCTGAGCTTCTTAAAGAGTCTGAGCTCTTGAAAACTAGAGCTTAACTCGCAGCAGATTGAGTTTGAATGAGACGCTCCTCTATTCTTCTTCTGTCCCTCAGTAAAGGGAGGTCATGCCAGCCGTAAAAAAAACAGACAAGATGAGTTTCAGCCTAAAAGTGTGTGTTTGTGTTTGAGACAAAGCAGGGTGGCAGATCGCGGGGCTGTTTAAGTGCCATGTTAAATTCATACGCTGCAGCTGTATTCAAAGAAACACAGTGGGAAAGAGAAAGACAGAGAAAAGAGGAGGACGAGCAGCAGAAAGAGCAGTGAACGGGACGGTGAGAAGGAGGCGTGTTTCTCCACCCCTCATTTTCCAGCTCATTTGGCAGGACAGTGGGCAACAGTGACCCCGTTTAGCCTGATCTTTTAACCCCAGTCAGACACCTGCTGATGGAGTGTGTGAATGTGTGTTTGTGTTTGGTGGTGAGCCATTTAGCTCTGTGCCAGACATAAATTACACGGTTTGACCAAACATATGTTGAAGGTTGAATTAAAGGATTTTCGGGTTCATTAATGGAACATTTTTTGCTAATCATTGGTTTGGAAATAAAAGTAAAATAATCAATTATTACGTTTAAAATACTGTGTTTTATTTAAAACATTTTTTATTTGTCTGAGAGATGACTGGAGGGTGGAAAAAAGACTTGAGAGGAATAACAGTAATAATAATAATAATACATTTTAATAAACGTAAAATATATTTCATTAACACAGCTGGGCAAATAAGTATTGAACACTTCACCATTTTTCTCAGAAAACTTATTTCTAAAGGTGCTGTTGTCTTGAAATTTTCACCAGATGTTGGTGACAAGCAAATTAATCCATATATGCAAAGAAAGCAAATCTAATTAGTTTACAAATTAATTTATGTGCAATAAAATGAAATGACACAGGAAAAAGTATTGAAAACACGAAGAAAGGGAGTTGTAGAAAGGCAGTGAAAGCCCAGACAGCAGCTGAAACATCTCAGTAGTTCTTTAGCAACCCTCTGCCCTTCATCATTGTAGTTTAATATCAGCTGCTTCAGTCTAACACCTACATTATCAGGATGATGAAGATGAAACCAGAGTGGACATTTCAGCAAGACAATGATCTAAAACATGGCCAAGGAAACTCTCAAATGCTTCCAGAGAAAGAAAATCAAGCTGTAGAATGGCCCAGCCAATCACCTGACTTGAATCCAATAGGAAATATGAAATCGGAAGATCAGATTTGATAGACGAGACCCACAGAGCCATCAAGATGTTTACACTCTTTTAATATCAGTGAAAAAAACTCACACCCAAACAATGCATGTGACTTCATTCTCCATATGGCAGTCGTCTTTAAACTGCCATCACCAAAAATACTTTTTTTATAAAGTATTAAATACATTTCAGTAGTTCAGTACTTTCTCCTTGTGTCATTCCATTGTTATTATACAGAACACACAGTTTTTTTTTACGTTTACTTTTTTGTGTGTGTGTATTGTTTGGGTTTTTACAAAAATTTGGTTCAATTCAATGTCAACAGCTCATTCCCAGGAAAAAATGCAACGTATTCAATACTTATTTCCCTCACTGTAAATAGAGGAGTGCTGATAAATAATATTAGTCATAAATTATAATGTAACAAGGACACAATATTATTAAATGTAACCAATAGTTTAAAAATGGTATTAAGAAAATCATAACAGTCTTATAAAGTAATAAATCAAGCTTTCCATCAGTGTTTATGGATAAAGAGAATTAGAATTTATTTTGTGCATTTCAGATTTTTATCAGAATTATTATTAATTTTCTTGTTTAAAATTATTTAATAATACGTAATCTAAAGAAATTAATATGTACATGATATTTATGTGAATAAAATTGTTGATGTAATGCCAAATCTATGGGGTTACAGAATCAAAGGGTCACAAATTAGCTTTTGACCACCAGTCAAAAGGCATTATGTAGATAATAATAATAATATTAATAATAACAATAATAATAACACTAATAGGGGTTGCACATTTGAAAAAGTTTATATATGGGCTTAATAAAATAAATATGCATATTTGCATGTGATTTATAAAAATGATCATCATTAAAATTAATATCTACATTTAATAAAGAAAAATAGTAATGTTTTATAACGTAAAATCCCAACAGGACAAGCTTATTTTATCTAGTTTGCCTATGTCAAGATTAAATGCACCTAATCTTAATCATTTTGAACCAATATAATGGGGTTAACGTAAGCACTAAAAGGACACTTAACAAAAAACAAAAACTTGAGATTGTTGCATAAATGTAGACATATGTCCCTCATTTAGTTGTTCAATTGGGTTTTATTTTATTTATTTATTTATTAGGGTTGTTTGTTATGTTGTAAAATGTAAAATGTTTAAAAAATCATAAATAAAAAATAAATGTCAATTCAAAAGAGCAGGTACTACATTTAAATATTTTATTTTAGATGCTTTCACCATATGAAAGAGCTTAATGTTAAAAACTAACAATAGAAGTAATATGAAGTAGCTCCTGCTACATCGCATGCAAAATGGTAGTGCATAGCATAACTTGAAGCAGACACAGAGTGTAACAATACAGAGAGTGAAAAAAGGCAGAAAATTCAACGGAACTTAACACATCATCCTATATTACATAAAGAATACCATAGCATTGGGTACTGCAAGTAGTGAATCAAACGATTAGATATCCAGCACTCAGAAATGCATAAAATATTAACAGATAAAATATGAGCTATATAACTAGAACAATAATGCTCACACTATAAGCAATGGTTTGCAATGCCCATAGTCCAAAATCCTCAGCCCTTCTTTGCAAAGTACAGTAAAAAACTGTCTAGATTTCAACCTCTGGATTACATTCATCACATTAATCATGATTTTTTTTTCCTCATTCAATTGCATCAGGTTTTCTTTGGGGATTATGGGTATGTGGGAGGTGGGCGCTGTGGTGTGTGCCCATTGAATGGCTGGCAGGACGTCGCTCCTCTGGCCTGTGAATGAGAGAGTAGAGTGTCCATTTCACAGGCCTCTGAGTCTGGACTCTGTTCAGATGAGCCTGATGGGACGCGTAAACCAAGAACTTCCTGCACTTTGGGAGGTAGTTCCTGCACACAGAGCAGATACAGAGAATTAGGGAATGTTCAGCCTGGACTCAACCTTTCTCACTACTCATGATATGTATTATGCTACATTTAATATGCACTCTTAAAACTTAAGGTTTACTATTGGAATCAATTACCTCTTTTCCAGCAGCCGGAATCAGGTGCTATATTAGAGCCAGTGTCATTGCCGATGTTCTGTTGATTCGTCCTACCTTGTCAGATTGTGTCCCATTCAAAAAGTAGGTAGCGCATCTTGATGACGAAATGTACCGCGCAGTAGATTGTACTATTAGTGTAACCTTTGATATCGGCCTGACCTCCCTAAATCCCTAACCCCAACTATTATTAAAATAACATTATAATGAAGTGTTGGTAATCGCCAGATAAAATAAAACATCAGCACATCGGTTCAGAGCTGGTTCATCATGTGTGCGCTATCACAGTTTGCCCGAATAATTCAGAAGCAGCTCTTCTCATAGAATATGAAAACTCATGAAAAATAATTAGATACCGATGCCTCATCATACAGTCAGATAATGATGTTCACAGTTGGTTGAAACTACTTAAAGCAAGCTGAAACAACACAATGCTTGAGTGCTTAATCCACTTAATCTCTTTAAAAATGATTTATTTATTTATTTAAAAGTTGAAGTAATTACTCCATGTTCACACAAATTGGTTGTGTGGAACCCAGCATTTTTACAGTGTAGTAATCGCAGTCCTATTCTACATCACAAGTGACGCCTGCCAATAGAGGTCTGCATGGGAGCCGACCGGGTATCTTGCAGCGTGGGAATAAATTTCTGAATAAAACGCAGTAGTGGTCGGTGACTGTGGTGTAATTTGAACAGGAGCGGGTGGTCTAACAATATAGCGCTCCTGAGTCTCGTTGTTATTTCAGAACAGCGTATCTGTGATTTCCTCATTCTTATTGAGCACCGGTACAGCCAGTGCTCACGACTGTCATACATGATAAACGCATGACCAGTGCTTTCTGCACGTGTGTTTTTTCACACGGTCTGTGCGTGCATCGTCTGCATAACAGTCCTCAGAGCGGCTTTACCAGAGCAAAGTGACAATATGCTGTCCTTGAAGGACGTTCAGCTTGAAACCCACATCAGGCAGGTCCGATGTATGGGAGTCTTATAGAAAGAAAATACCCTTTGTGCAATGTGATAATACCTTAAGGTTTTACCCTTTAGCAGTCACAAGACTGGAACCTCAGGTTTAAGGCAGCACTCGTGTCTCATCACAAAGGGGCAAACAACACAGATATTTAGCCTGCAATCCTTGGACAACCTACAGTTTTATCTGTTATCTCTTTTGGTAGTACTCAATTTAATTTTGAGATTTTGGAAACCAGATCTAAATTTAGCGGGAACGGTCGGGGCAGGTGGAAAACGGGGCGAGGTGGGCAGCGGGTGAATAAAGGCTGAATATACGTGGGAGCAGTCGGGTACAAAATAAAACATTGCGGGAGCGGGCAGGACCCAAACACACACACAACGATGCCTCAACGTAGCGAACTTCCGACAACTTTGTACCAACCTCATAAAAAGTTTGAGGATCTACAGTATGTTGAAGGTTGTTACAATGGTGTCAATGTTGCCATTTAAACGGCCGGTGCTTTAGGTTGTGGTTAGGCTGCATGGACGACCGCTGTACAGCATTTACTCGTCATCAATGAATCAGCTTAAATGTCAACAGACTGTTCGGCGTCTCATTCAACAATGACAGAGGAGATGCGAGTATTGCTTTATTTCTTCTTGCTAAATAAGACATCAGTGGTCATTTGTGTAGTCCTGCTGTGTCAAGCTCTGATCTGTCCTGTCTTTTTTCACTGTCCAAGTTGACTTGTAGCTGCTGTGGATTTCTTTCTCTGAGTGCTTTCACCATACCAACAACTACACCTGGTATTCGGCTGGGTGTCTGCTGTATTTTCCAGCCCAGAGCTTCTGCATTTTAATATTGATTTATTTATATTTTAATGCTTTCTTGTTTACTTCTCTTGTTTGTTTACCTTCTCAATTGACATTTTAATTTAGCCTACCCTTTGAGTTTAATTATTTATAGTTAATTATTTAATATAATCTAAACTTTATTGTATAATGTTTGTCTTATAATTAGATGTGTAGGCCTACTGTATGTATTAAATGTGAAATATATAATAAAAACGTTCGATTATGTTCATTTGTTTGGCATTTTTACATTTCAAAGCTTACACATGCAGTTGTTAAATTAAAAAAGAAAAAGGACTTTTTTTATATTAATTAAATTATAATTATATTAAAAAACATTTAATATTAAGCAATACTGGAAAATGATTACTGCTTATCCTGTATTCCAGGCAGTTTTGATAAACTGCCAGGAAAAAAAAAGCATTAATACATGTAGTAAGAACGTCGTCTCACGTTAGCTGAATGTCACACGACAACATTGCTACAGCCTTCTCACGTCTTACATTTCTACATTGTGACAATGTAGCGAGCATGTAAGTGGCGGCAATGCCTTTGAAAAAATGCAACATTGTACCGACATCTCTACAACGTAAATGTGTTTGTTGGGGAGATCTCTACCACTCAATATAGATTTACAATTCAGAAGATAAAACCTTGACCATAACACATTAATGTCGACAGGCAAAACACGGCTTTTTGAAAATTATGACATCACAGTACCATGTGACTAGAGCCATGTTTGTGCTGCAGGCGCTGCAAAGTTTAAATATAAATAAACAGTGTGAAACGTCAGTTTATGAATAGTCTGGATTAACAGTTAGACTTGGGTAAATTATTTCAACTTAAATAGATATTTTAGATAAATGAAAAATGTTCGAAACAATTCTTCAAACATTCTTCAAAACATATTCTTGTGTTCAACAACAAAAAATAAAGAAAGTCATAAAGGTTTGCAACCACTTAAGGGAGAGTACATTTATATTTTTGGGTGAACTATCCCTTTAAGTGTAAGCCCTCTTAGGTAAAATGCATGCCCACAGTTATTTTTCATTCTTATCTGTCCCATCTCACCTTGCAGTGTGTCAGTTGCAAATAAATAGCTTCTGCTCCACACAGTACTGACTGCAGATCCAGCTTCATGGTCAGCTCATTAATGTGCTGTAAATACACAGAGAATCAATCAAATCATTCACTATACACATGCTTTTCAATGCTCTGTTTGACTCATTAGGCTAAAACACTTCCACACACACCTTTAGTATTGAGTTGAAATCATGGTTTGAACCAATCAGCTCCTCTTTTTGTGACTCGAGAATGGAGCAGGCCATGAGTAATTGAAAGTTTTCACAAGGCAGACGAGTCCACAAGACCTGCAAAACATTTGAAGCAGTGTCAACTAACAGCTAATGTTAACCGAGGAAAACAAACTGTAAATACGAAGACCATAGAAAACAGAAGACGTGTCACTCGTACAGTTTTGAATAGGGAAAAATGTAACGTCAATATGGGGAATGAAGCCTCTACTTCTAGTACAAGAGCCATTCAGCGATTGCTATGGACTAATGATTCTCTCAGAAGGGGCTCGGAAGGGGCTCAGACGTTTAGAAATGAACTAAGTGACAGGCATTCTTTAATTTTATTGTTGTATCCTAAAATTAAATTTAACCATAAGCTTGGCAAGCAATTTTGTAGAAGTCAATGTTTCCTCATTCAAACAGAATTCCCGAGCATACTGCCCGAGAGATGCAGATGGCCAAAGACGGTCATCGAGTGAAATGACTAGCCTTAAAGTCGCCAAGAAATCAAAACTAACCATAAGATTTTGTTAGCTCACATTGCTAGCTTTGTGGGGAACAATTCATTTGTAATTATCATTACGAAAAAAAAATTGTTTGCACTTCTAGTCTAAAATTGAAATCTGAAAATGCACTTCCTGTTTTTTTAGTTAAATTGTCAGATTACGTACAGTTTATCTCAGCAAATGGGCATAGCTAACCCATTTAATCATGCTGCCCCAACTGTCGGTTTTAACAACAAACACAAACATTGAGAAGGAGGTGTCTGTTAGCTCGTAATAACTCTCTCCACACACTTTCCTCGATCTGTCCGAATGAAATGCCTACTTTACTACAGCCAATCAGCTCGCAGTAGAAAAAACAAGCCATGGCCACTAAGATTTCATTTCTCTAGGAACTGCATCACAATACAAAAAAATAAAAATAACGGTCGCAGCTTCCGGTTCACGGAGACTTTGGCAAATATTTGATTAGGAGAATTGAAATAAGAAATACTCCCATGGCAACTAACTGAAAAAAAATGTTTAAGTCAAGGCGCCCAAAATAATAATAATAATAATAATAATAATAATAATAATAATAATAATAATAATAATAATAATAATAATCTAAAAAATTAAAAAACTATTTTTACAATATTAATATACACTTCAATATGAAATATTTGAATACTTTTTAAACAGTATTTACTAATTATTTTTCACAAGCTGTAGTTTACATAGTTCAGTTCAAATTCAAATGAACTATTAATGCTATGAAAACATAATTTAATGAAATCTAAATTATTTATTTGGTTCCTATAAACAACAGAATAGTGACATCATCTTAGATCAGAAGAGACCCCGAAATTCTAACCTAATTTAACATTCATAATGTGCTGTATTCTTTGTGATGATGGTGATGATGAAACAATTTGTTGTGCAACTTAAACCTTGTCACAGAATATTCATGTTAGTTGATGCATAATTCATAGATAACAAACATCTTTTTTCTTATCTTACCTCCCACAAACTCAAGATGTCTTCAAAAGAGAACTCTCTCTTAAACCAAATCAGTAACCACCGGAAACAGAAACAAAGTGAACCGCTGTCTTGAGAGTCTGAGAGAAGAAAACACAAAAACATGAAACCACCCATGTCACGCTGCATGAGCCTGAAAAGATCAAACATAGTGAATGTATGTGTGTGTGTGTGTGTTTACCCAGGTAGTCACACAGCTCTGGGTCGAGTGCTCTCAGTAGGAGGCTGAGCTGAAGGAGCTGCTGTTTCATGGCCTCCTGGGACTCCTCAAAGTTCTGGTGCTAAAGACAGAAAGATTTGATTTTTTTTATCATCTGAATAGTCTTTGATTAGGATTTGATTTATTTTGTTGATTTAGTTCCTGTGCCATGATGCTGTTTGAGCATTAAAAAACCATCTGCAAATATTTGACACTCAAAGTTTAATAGAAAGGAAATTATTTTCTATCAGAGAATCTGCTTTTTTAAGGTCTACAGCAAATGGTTGTTGTGGACTGGTACAGTGCTCAGCATTTAAGAGTACACCACCCACAAATCTCTCATTTAAATGAATCTTTTCTATAGGATGCTTTAAAATATAATATTTATGCAATTTTTTGCAATATTTTGCATGAATTTAAATGTTTTATCTTTCCATTTCTAAAGATGTTCTGTGACTAAAATATTATTTTAACAAATATATATGTTTAATAAATCTGTTTTGTTCGAATGCACCAATATATATCACCCATGTTCACTGAGAAATGGATACAAATATTCATTTTCAAAATGGGGTGTACTCAATTATGCTGAGCACTGTATACGACATCACAAATTGTGATCAATCAGAAACGAGAGCATATACTGCAGGCGTTGAGCAAATCAGAACACACTGGGTTGTTTGACCAATCTGAGCCTTTAGTCAAAACGACATAGAAACTTTTCTGAAAATGCAGTTTTCTTTCTTTTTTATAAAAGATACATTTTGTGTGTGTATGCGTGTTTGCATATATAGCTGACTAATCTGAGCTAGATAGGGCTTGCCAAAATATTTTTTAAAAGTGGCGAGTATAAATCAGCAATCATGGTTTGTCAGAAATAGTGGTTTCCCTGATAACAGCTGTTTTATCAGGAATTATTAAAAAATGACCAACTCAAAACGACAGAAGCTTTTCTGAAAATGCTGTTTTTGTAACATAAAAGATACAGTGTGTTTGCGTGTAATGGTAGGGTTGAGCAATATGATAAAAATTTCATATCACATTTTGTAAATATACTCCTTGGGTGCCCAAACCTTTTCTTATGAACGGCCAAAAACCAAACTAGATTGAGGCTAGTGGGCCGAAGGTAAATATAGTTGCTATTGGTAATTTCCTTTTATTAATTTATTTCTTAATGTTTAAAAAATGACTAGAAAACATTGCTTTATATACTACTACAGTATTTTTTTTACATTTAATAATGAACTTATTACAGTAAAAACAAAATCTAATTCATAACAGAATTACACTAGTTTTTAAATTGATTTGCTCGCCGATGTCTTCAGCCTCTATCCGTTGAGTGACAGTATTTACATTTTTAAAAATCTGATTAAATTTACAACATTTAATTGAATCATTTAATGTCAGTTTGCTCTAAATAAAATAAACAAAAAAACAATAAAACACACAAAAAAAGGTTCCATCAAATTAGAAATTACGATCTCTATGGGCCAAATCTAAGGTTGCAATGGGCCAACTTTGGCCCGCTGGCCCTACTTTGGGCATCTCAGATTTAGAACTTCGGGGCAAAAGTTGGATTAAAACATAGAACTATTAAATAAATATTAATAAAATCTAAAACACTTTTCAAAATGAATGATTACAGCTCCAATATAAAAAATTAAAACTTATATATGGAAAATAAAAACATTATACTTTCAAGATTGCTAATTCCTCACGATGATTCTGCCTGAATCCCCTGTAATATTGCACTCATATAAAATATTTAAGCATTACCTTACAAAAATGTATTTTGCCACACTACAAAATAAATGAAAGAGCATAATATGAAACAACAGACTTTTTAGACTTTTGTCCATACGATATAAATATCATCATATTGCACAGCCCTATATATTAAAGTTGTGCCATTTTCTTTGACTACTTAATCCATACATCTGAAATAAAAGTGTGTTCTGTTTTATAGAACCCATGCTGCAGAAGTACAGTGTTCAAAATATCAATAGCATTTGTATTAAATGTATAATAACTGAACCAAAACAAGAATCAAATCAAGGATTGAACAGAATCAAGAGCTTGTGAGTCATAATCCCATTTGTGATATCTGAATCGATACCTATCCCTAATCAGAAAACGAGAGTGTATGCTGACCACGAGATCCATAAAACCTGTCAAGCACCAGAAGGACTCCACCTCATTCTGGGTAACAAAGAGCAGAGGAGACAGGAGATCACTCATCCCTTGAACATAACCTGAAACACAAGTTAAAGAGTCATAAAGAGAGATTGCAGCATCCTCTAGTGGTGAGCAGGTGGAATTAAAACAACAAATGACTTGCTAAATCCTACCTAGATCAAAGTTGTACATGCAGTACGTCATCAGCACATCGTGGAGCAGCGTTAGTCCTGGGTTCTTGTTCCCAGAGAAGAAGGAGTTTTGTCTGTCCGTTCGATTCACATCCCGTTCTGTCCAATCAGAGAGCAGCGGTTAAGAAGACAGATCACAACTCGAGTTATTAGAAAACCATTCACATCGCTAAACATACCAATGAGACTCCGGTATCCTCTGAAGAGAGAGTTTCTCATCTCCTGCTCTTCACTAACTGATTTCCACTGAACCTTCATCCTGAAATACTCATCCCTGTAGTGGAAAACAACTAATGTAAACATGATATAATAAAACGGTATAAAGAATATCTTCAGTGGTGCTCAGGAGTGTGAGAAAAGCAGGTAGATGCTGTATTATCAGCCAAGTCGATTATTATTTTTGCTTATATTTAGCATACAGTAGATTAAAAATCAGGAATTTTGTGCTAATTAACATTCAAATAATTATGATTTACAAATTAGTTGTCATTTCTTGCTCACACCACAGTGTAGTGTTTCGGACAGAATAAACTCATTTATAAATATTCTAATTTAAAAATATAATATGCCATGCGATTATACACTGAGAATTCTTCTGGTGAAAGTCTTATTTGTTTTATTTCAGCTAGAATAAAAGCAGTTTTTAATTTTTAAAAGCCATTTTAGCGTCAAAATTATTAGCCCCTTTAAGCTATTTTTTTCCTGATAGTCTACAGAACAAACCAACATTATAAAATAACTTTCCTAATTACCATAACCTGCCTAGTTAACCTAATTAATCTAGTTAAGCCTTTAAATGTCACTTTAAGCTGTATAGAAGTGTCTTGAAAAATATCTAGTCAAATATTATTTACTGTCATCAGGACAAAGATAAAATAAATCAGTTATTAGAAATGAGTTAATAAAACTATTATGTTTAGAAATGTGTTGAAAAAAATCTTTAAACAGAAAAATGTTGAACAGAAATAGGGGGAAAAAATAAACTGGGGGCTAATAATGTTGACTTCAACTGTACACTGAGAAAAAAAATCCTCTTTTTGTTCAATTTTATTTCTCTTTATCCTGGCCTACGTTACATTTATACCGATTTTACAACAAACTAGAATAATATAATATAATGTACCATAATATATTATAATAATATTATTATATTATATATATAATAATACAATAAAAGTGATCAAATAACCATGTTAAGATTATTAATTAATAGTTGATAATGGTAGAGTCATTAAAACGTTAAAATTAATGTATAATTTCTGTACAATGCTGTTGAAAAAATGCTGTCATTCTAAAACAAACAAACAAAAAAAACATTTTAAAAAATAAAATTGAAAATTATTAATAGCATTGACAATGATTTCTGAAGGATCACGAGAGACTAAAAACTTGACTAAAGATGCTGAAAATCCAGCTTTAGCAAAAATACTTTTTTAAGTGACATTAAAATAGAAAACAATTGTTTATTATAAACTGTAATAAAAGCAGTTTTTATAATAATAGTTTTTACTTTACTCCAATTGATTAAATACAGCATCGGTGAGCAAAAAAACAACAACAAAAACAGAAGTTAAACAGCAGTGTCCATATCCTGTGCTAAGCTTAGATTTAAATAGATAATGAGAACATTAATGACACAGGAAACCACAATTGGTGCAAATAGCTCACTCTGGACTAAAGAAACTAATGCACCATGTATTGTACATTTTGTCATCTTTATAGCTTGTGATCCTATAACAGAAAAAAAACATGCTAAGCTTACGTTTTCACCATAAGGATGTCCTCTCTCTCTTTAGTTGTGCTGTTCCATGGGTAAAACCCTAGTAAGAACTTCCATACTTCCTTCCGCAGAGATGGAACAATACCCTGGACAGAGCCGGAAACTCATTTATTAAAAAGGCCATGACAAGTGAAATCAAAGCTGCCTTGATCTTTTGACAAATAAGAGCTCTTTATTCCATTCAAACATCCTTCAATATGCACGTTATAAACAAAGCATTAACATAATCAAGCACTTAACTTAAATCAAGGTACTTTTACATTGGCACATTTGCTCTAAACAGCTCAATTGTGTCACTATACAGACTTCAAGAGGAAAAGTGGATGTTTTTATTTTCATTTTTACATGCTTAAAAAGGTTTACATGGTTAATTCCAACCATTTGACGGCCAGGCAGTTTTGTAAATGAGGCACAGTGTAATTTTATTGACAACTAAATTGGTCAGCTGCAACAAATATGCAAGTTAATAATATCACAATGCTTTTGTATAACAGTTTTACTGCAACGCTTACTGAAATACAGTGCTGTGCAATACCAATAGGGCATTTATGCCATTTCCTATGAAATTATATTAGCCAATTAAAACATTGGCCATTTACTGACAAGCTTTAAAGGGCACCTATGGTGAAAAATCTACTTTTCAAGCTGTTTGGATAGACATATGTGCATGTATGGTGTATAGACCGTCATATTGGGGTGATATAAACACACCCAGTCCTTTTTTTTCAATTTAGCAACATAAAAAACGGTGGACCAATTGGAGCGGTTTTCAGATCGACCGCAACTTTACGTAGGAGTGCGGTCCCCCCGCCCACCGAATTGATTGACAGCTGCACGTATTAACATGTCCCGGTAGTTATGTGTATAATCATATCAGCAAGAGAGGAGGAGCGCAAAGCAACCGGGAATAAAAGGTGTGTTCAGTTCACTAGGATCATCAATCATCATCAAATGTGATCAAGAGTGAGTTTTACATGTTTAAAATGTAAAACAGTGAATGTGTGTAATGAATTACAGCGATTTAGCTTAGCTTTACTTCATCAGCACAGCCGCGTGTCAGAACATTTATAAAGGAAGATGCTTCAATCCCGGTTTGTGGACGTTAAATCAGGTTTATTTTGTACATTTACATTACAGATATCCATAAGGCAGTGGAGATTAACCTGTATCCTGTCACATTTGCGTGCAAAAAGAGTGCAAAGCTAAACGGGTGCTCTAACTGTGTGTGTGTCTGTCTGCTGCGGTGTGTGTGCGCGGGTGAACTTTGTGTGACCCTGCCATGCAACTGCACAATAAATACTAATTGGTAAAATACTTACTCTAGTATTTCTCACAAACGCTACATAAGATCTGCTTCCTTTAAGTCTGTCTGTTGTCTGACGCTGCCGAGGGAGGAGATTAAGGCACGCAGAACGGCACGTAGAAACGGTGGGCAGGGAGAACTAGCCTTAAAGAAGCAGTACACCAAAACCGCCACCCAGTGAAAAAATGTATAAATAGGAATTTAATAAAAGGTATAATAAAACATCTGATGGGTGTTTTGAGCTGAAACTTTACACACACTTTCTGGAGACGCAAAAGACTTATATTAAATCTGAAAAAAGGGCTAACCTAGGTGCCCTTGAAAAGGACCCGCCCCTAAAATCAGGTCTTTTCACTACAAAACAAAATGATGGATGAACAAAAATGCATTGCATTAAATATTTATTATTTTATTAAACAATATTAATTAATTTTGTAAAACTTTTTAAATTAAACTTCGATTATACAGATTTAAAAAATCCAGACAAGCCAATAAAATAGAGTAGTGCTACATAGAAATGTCATGTTTAATTTGAGCAGATTTACTCTTCCGGTGATCATGTACGATTCTTGAATCAATAAGTTTGTGTATACATGAGCAGAATATCCATAGAGCAGAATATTGAGCTATTTTAAACTTTGACCGTTTGCTAGTTGATAATGTGCTCCACTTTGTTCGATGCAGTAACAAACTGCTATTTGCATGGTGCAAGACTTTACACAGTGACTACAGCTATTTTCACCTTGAAAAGATGAAAATTACCATGCATGTGTTTTTATTGCAAACCATGTCTTTTCATCTAAGGGTGTTCTCACACTATGTACAGTTGCCTTGAACTGGGCCAAAGCACACTTGCCCCCCTCCCGTCTCCCCGACAGCCCGCACTCACATTACATTCGGGTCTGGGCCCGCTTATATCATCGATGGTGTGCTGTTCAGTAAGCACTTTCGCTCAGCACAGTGGAGATTTCTTTAGTTATATCGTTTTAGTTGTTTAGGATACGCTTGGGACGCAGTCAAATATTATTTCGCCAAACAGATCCGCCACTTTTGGCGCTCATAAACAGTCCTCGTGTTGCAGGAATTAGGGGGTTTGCTGAAGGGGCAGCTGTCGTGCAGTGAGGAGTTTGCGTCTTTAATAATCTACGACAGTTTGCGCTCATTGAACAGCAAGAATAATTAATAATTCCATATGAAACAGTCCCTTAAAGTCACGTCTCGTCATCAGTTTCGGACGGCCAAGTGAACCATGCCTGAGCCCAATTCAGAGCACTCCCACTTCTTAAACGACCCGGGAAACGGGCCTGAGCACGGTTCGGATAGCATAGTGCGAGTACGCCCTAAAAGGCCCATTCAGATTCCAAAGGCAAAAGTGCTGATAAAGATCAGGGACTGGCTAAAAAGATGTGTGTGGATTTGGGGTTTTTTTATGGTGTGGTTACTGATTGGTCAGTTTGAATGTCTCAGTATTTGAGAGACATCTCTTTTCCTGCTCTGGTCTTTTCTGGTCAGAGCCTTTCTTCTCGGGCTTTACTGCTATCTGGCTCTCTCTTTGGGCCCTACTATATGTTCTTTGACCCTCTCCCTTCCCCTCTCTCTCTCAAGTAACTTTATTTTACATTTAAGCTGGGTACATTAAATATGATATGACACAGTTAGTTTGTAACTTATTCAGTTGCAACCATAGCAAAATATTGTTATTAAATCTTTTAATTTTCAAGTATTCTGCGAATTACTTTTGATTCAATATCAACTCTTAATTGCTTAAAGGTGCACTTTGCAAGTTTGACACCCAGTGGTTGAACTAGGCATTACATTCCAGGATCAAAACAAACGCAAGTGCAGGTTGCCAGGAGTGAGTATGACGATTGAACCTAAAGGCTGATTTAAGCCATGGTCTAAATGAAAGCAACGGCACGCGAAAAAAACCAACACCTTGAATTGATATATTAGAAACGGCTTCTATTTCTTTCAGCTAAACAGAACAGGATAAACTGTGATCACCTCAGGTAAACCTCATGTGCTTTATTCAGTGTTAAATGCTAATAATGTAAGTTTGAATGCATAGCGTGTTGTTAGGATACACAGCTACAATGTAACCTGCTCACCTAATGTTTACGCTCGTAATATTTATAATTATTTGCTAATTAATAACCTCATGTGGAGGTTATTAATTTTCAGCAAAAATATGTAAATAATACAATTCTAATGTCATGACACCTTTTAACAGCACATGTATGTAGGCAGGATTATAAAAGATTGCAGACGCATGTACGCACCCCTCTAAACACCAGCTCCTTGACTTTCTGTGGATCTGTGACACGGCCCTCTGGATCCAAAAACTGCTCCCAATTATCCAAAGGCTTTCCTCGTTTCACCTCTGGTCTAGGGCCGAGCTCCGCACCCTGGTGGAATAAACAATTCTTTCATATTTTGCACAGCATTCATAGACAGACAAGCGGACAGTATGGTCTTTTGACTCACGCAGGTAATGAGCTCAAAGCCGGGCTCCTCATCAGCCGAATGTGGGAAATGGGGGTCCTGGGGTGAGCGGTTATTAAGGGGTGACTCTGGATTTCTCAGTGCTCCCCGGAAGAAGTTTGTCACCTTTGAGAAGCCCCCAAACGTGGTGGCGTAAGGGTCCTGAATGAACCTCTGGAGAAATAAACAGTCAGATGGTTTATTTAGAGCAGCGGTGCTCAACCCTGTTGCTGGGGATCGACCTTCCTGCAAAGTTCAGCTTCAACCCTGATCAAACACACCTGAACCAATTAATTAAGACCTGAAGAGCACTTAATAATTACAAGCAGGTGTGTTTGATATGGGTTGCAACTGAAATCTGCAGGAAGGTCAATCTCCAGGAACAGGGTTGCTCACGCCTGATTTAGAGAATGTGTTTATGGATTTGACTGTGCTCAAAACACAACCAACCAAACATGACTTACAGACACAAGGTCTGCACTGGTGTCATCAAAGAGATGAAGCTCATCAAAGGACTGCGACAGGGCTCCAGAATCATGAGGGTATGCCAAGAAGAGCCTGCCATCCATAGGGGAGCTGAAGAGCAAAGTGTGTACATATATACATTAAAAAGTCAGAAACATTAGCACTTCTGTAAAATTTTTGTCCTTTTATATTTTTCCCCATTTTCTGTTTAGAGAGAAGATTTTTCTCAGCACATTTCTAAACATAATAGTTTTAATAATTCATTTCTAATACCTGATTTATTTTATCTTTGCCATGGTGACAGAAAATAATATTGTACTAGATTTTTTATTCAGCTTAAAGGGCAATTTAAAGGCTTAACTAGGTTAATTAGGCAAGTTTGGGTAATTTTGTCAGTGTATAATAGTGGTTTGTTGTGTTGCCAATCAAAAAAGTGCTTAAGGGGGCTAATAATATTGACCTGAGAAAAATAATAAAAAAAAAAAAAAAAAAATCGAAAACTGCTTTTATTCTTGCCAAAATAGAACAAATAAGACTTTCTCCAGAAGAAAAAATATTATAAGAAATACTGTGGAAAATTCCTTGCTCTGTTGAACATCATTTGGGAAATATTCAAAAAAAGGGGGCTTATAATTTTGACTTTAATTGTACGTTAAACAAAGTGATGCACTTCACTTTAAAACGTAAATGTTTACGTTTAATGTTTTAAATTTAAGATACATTTGTTTCACAGTACTAATGCAACATATTTTGTTAACTTTTTTTAAATAAATAACAACCAATTATCAATAATTATTTCATAATAAAAAAGGTAGTAAAACTGAAATAATATTCTTGAGTAAAACATCTTCTAATTATATTTTATTTGTAACTTTTTTACAATGAAGCCCTTTCCAAATAGTTCTGCTCCATTCCCAGACCTTCTTTCAAAATGATTGTTATTTTTCACTGACCACCCTAAATACGCAAAAATATTTCATCCCTTTATTTACATCAAGTGATCTTGTGAACGTTATAAATTTATATAATGTTACTATTTAAAATCACAATAGCATCATATCAATATACTGCATATTTACCTATTTAATTATAAAACATTTAATTCAATAATAGTAATCCAGTAAAACTCATGATTATTTTTTCAAAAACTGCATAATTATAGCTGCACAGCTCAAATCGTCCTATAAAAATTCCTTTATTTTTTTAAAGAGACTTAGCAACAAAATATATATATATTTTTTATAATATTTTTACAATATTAACTAGTAAATATTTATAAATTAATGTATATGGCACTTACGGAGCTAGTCTGATGTAGCGCTGCATGGCTTTGAGCAGCTCTCTGGTGCCTCCACGATGGAAGTGCAGGGGAGGGAGAGGATCACCCCCTCTGGTGGTCAGAACCAAGAAGTTCCTGCCCAGAGAAAAGCGAGCCCTCCGGAGAGAGTACAGCTCTGACAGCGGCAGAGAGAACGAGCTCCAGTGACCTGCAAACATCAACGTTTATGAGCATGTATGTAAATGCATGAGATATATCACTCTTACAAGTGTTGGTTTAACACAGTACCGGTTTCTCTGACCGGCGGCCGCTCTTGCCGTCTGTCCTGCTTGACTGTACTGATGACAGCCCAGTCAGGTTCATAACCAGGGTCAAACTTGGTCTCCTCCTCTCCTCCTTCTCCATCCTTTCAAGAGACAACATTTTAAGAAAGATTGAGAGATACAGGTCATGTAGAAAACCATTACAAATATTCTTGACAGACATCTCAGCATTTATTAAAACACAGCAAATATTGCATAACACCAAAACTGTGAAAACACATATTACAGTTTCAAATATTTGTAATTATTTTAATTTTTTGTTGTGAAATGTATAGAAGTACTTTTAAATAGTATCTATTTATCTTTGTTCTCAATCTACTGTGCTAACATACTAATCAAGCTGGTTAACACAGTGCTAAAACATGCTAACAAAGTGCAATCACACACACAAACAGTAACACACAAACACTAATAGGATAATAGTTAATGGAGCATGTGACAAGTGACCTTTAAACTTAAGCAAAAGTATACTGAATGCCCTCCTCTTCTCGTTTACCAACCTTCTTGGTGTAGAAGACAGCAGGAGCATTTCTCCCATCATCCTCAATAGGACTCCATTCTAGTGCTGGTTCTCCATCCTGTTTAAAAGTCATAAACTCAGGTTTTGTACATTTAGTTATCAGATGTTGCTGAAAACATGCTGATATACAGTTGAAGTCAGAATTATTAGCCCCCCTGAATTATTAGCCCCCCTGTTTATTTTTTCTATCAATTTCTGTTTAACGGAGAGCAGATTTTTTCAACACATTTCTAATCATAATAGTTTTAATAACTCATTTCTAATCACTGATTTATTTTATCTTTGCCATGATGACAGTAAATAATATTTGACTAGATATTTTTTATAACACTTTAATCCAGCTTTAAGTGACATTTAAAGGTTAACTAGGTTAATTAAGTAAGCTAGGCAGGTTAGAGTAATTAGGCAAGTTATTGTATAATGATGGCTTGTTCTGTAGACTATCAGAAAAATATATAGCTTAAAGGGGCAAATAATTTTGACCTTAAATGTTTTTTAAAAAATTAAAAACTGCTTTTATTCTAGCCGAAATAAAACAAATAAGACTTTCTCCAGAAGAAAAAATATTATCACACATACTGTGAAAATTTCCTTGCTCCGTTAAACATCATTTGGGAAACATTTAAAAAGCAAAAACAAATCAAAGAGGGGCTAATAATTATGACTTCAACTGTATATCAACATCAATAAAACAAAACAACAGGTGTTTTAAAATAATCATACCCGCTCAACTATCCTGATGAACCCAGGGATGGTTGTGTCCTGATTGCTTCTTTTAGCATTGGTGTGAAGGTAAACTCCCTCCTTCTCAAAGATCAGCTGACGAATGACATAATGCATTACACATTTACAGTGGGAATGGATGTCAACAAAAGCTATAGATTGATCATTTGAATTGAGATGTCTAAATATAGTGATGAGCATATAGCAAAAACAGATATAATGAAGTTTAATGTTTTTGTCTCTTTTTATTGCAACAACAACAGGCAATTACTAAAGATAGAAATACAAACAGATAGAAGTTTAGTACAAACAATACAATTATTACTTCTTTGAAACAAGAGAATTGTGACAATTTTAAAGAAATATAATAATAGAAAAGCAAAAGATAGACAACGTGAAAGATAATAAAAATAAAGAGCGGGCACATGCAATAATAATACAAATCAATGCAGAATACTTAATAAAGCATGTTTTATAAGTTTGAACTGCTTTCTTGTTATGAGATGCTGTAATGGTTTTCAAGTACATAATTTGGCTTACATTGAGTATATTTTATACATTTATACATTTGAGTAAATTATACATTTATGTATAAAAAAACTTTCCAATAAGTAAGATGAGGTTTATACAGAAAGTTGAATGAATGAATCGTTTTTATTTCATCTAAAACCCCAAAAATAATATGTCTATAGCTTGAAGAAAAATCACCACAAACCTTCTGGACAATTTGAGATTTCACAGACCAGAAAGATTTAACAAAGGAACATTCTCAAAACAAGTGAACAACAGACTCAGAAGATGTCTCACAGAACGAGCAAGAGACGTCAATGTCATTTTTGAATTTCTGTAATAATTGTTTAATTGGATAAAATCTATGAATAATTTTAAAAGATATTTCTTTATTTGTATTTGTTAAAGGAAAATTCTGGGGAATGACCACACATATGACCATTTAATATGATCCAAATCATGTTTTTCTCATTACACAACAGTAACATAAAACTGTCTTTACAATACTGTAAACACTTCATTATATACACCAGTGGATTCTAGCAGTTAAATTGAGTATCTCAGCAATTAGACAAGCAACAGAGAAGAAAAGAGACTGTGGATCCAGCTGCTAGTTTTATGCTTCAGGTTCAGATAAGCAAAGCTCTCCAAGTTAACTGGTTTGACCAGCCTCGTCATTCAGTGACCTGAAGGTGTTGCCCAATGGGCGACGGTGATGGTATTTAAAGTGTCAGTCAATTTTAAAGATACGACAGTGACTAAATCATCAGACATGTCAGTCATCAGCCTGGGCTATCGCTAACTAGCTCCAGTTGTGGAAAGGCATATCTGCTCCGTGGACATGACGTTATGTAAATACGTGAAAAAAGGTAAAAACCGCCTATGAAGTTTTAGGTGGCGTCGTGTCAAATGTAACACCGTCGAACTAAATTATGTTTACTGACAAACACTATCACCGCTTACCTTGTGACTTTCTGGCTTCGCCTCCATTCCTCCGCCTGCGTTCACGTAGTTTCACCAAAACAATCTCACTTCCGTTTTTTTTCACTGGACGACACCGCCCACCTAGGCATCAGCCAATCAGATACTCAGAAATCATAATATATTTTCTGACATGTCGAGGGTGGGTTTTAATCAGGTTTTGATGAGTGTATTGTTTTTTCAGAATATATTTGTTAATTTTAGGATAATATTTTTTTCATTTTTATATTTTTAATTAATTAATTTTCTCTCTCTAAGAGGATGTGTTTGTCTATCATTCATAAATTTTATGTCTTTTATTTTGAGGGGATAGTTTGAAAATAAGAAAACTAAGACAGTTTATAATTTTTCCTATGTTGTATTGTATACTACTATACATGGTCTTGTTAAACACTAATAAAAAAATAAGATTATATAATGATCTATAGTGCAACTCAGATACTAGATACTACTGGAGCAGACCAAATTTATTTTAATCAAGCTTTTAGGGATGTTACTAACCCCCTAATTCTCGTGCAAGTAAAAGTCTTTATAGTTTCTTGTATAAAGACCCAATGTAATGCATACACTGTACATTTAACAGTATACTATTTGTAATGTATTACTTGGAAAATGTTTATTAAATTATTAAATTACTCATTATAGTATTATGTAATTTAATATTTGTATTTATTTACTTATTTAAAATATTATTATTAAATTTAATCTAATCTGTATTTCTTTGTTTAGTTTAATCAAATTGTTATATTTTTATTTTTATTACTTTTTTTTGTATTTTTTAGATTCATTCATTCATTCATTTTCTTTTCGGCTTTGTCCCTTTATTAATCAAGGGTCGCCACAGCGAAATGAACCGCCAACTTATCCAGCACATGTTTTACACACCGATGCCCTGCCAGCTGCAACCCAGTACTGGGAAACACCCATACACTCTCATTCACTCACACACACACACACACACGCACACACACACACACGCACACACACACACACACACACACACACACACACACACACACACACACACACTTATAAACTACAGCTAATTTAGTTTCTTCAATTCACCTATAGTGCATGTCTTTGGACTGTGGGGGAAACCGGAGCACCCGGAGGAAACCCACGCAAACGCAGGGAGAACATCCAAACTCCACACAGAAACGCCAACTGTAACCAGCGACCTTCTTGCTGTGAGGCTACAGTGCTAGTCACTGAGCCCCTGTGTCACCCCTATTTTATTATTTTTATTATAGAATTATTTATTTCTTAATTATTTAATTTTTTTTTTCTTTCTTTCTTTTATTCTAACATGTTTTTCTTAATACAATATTTGATTATTTATTTCATTCTTATTTTTATTTTTGCAAACATTTTTGGACACTCCATTTAGGCAACTAGAAAGACAGATTATAAAAATTAATTCTCACAGAACATTTAATTCGGTTCATGCTTATTTCTATAGCACTTTTACAATGTAGATTGTGTCAAAGCAGATTAACATAGAGGTTTTCAGTTAATTGAAACTGTGTCAGTCCAGTTTTCAGAGTTGAAGTTCAGTTCAGTTCAGTGTGGTTTAAATTTCACTGCTGCAAGTCCAAACACTGAAGAGCAAATCCATCGATGCGCACCTCCACAAATCCCAAACCAAGGAAGCCATTGGTGAGGAACAAACTTCACTAATTGACGAAAGAGAAGGAAAAAAAAAATAAAACTTTGAGAGATACCGGGCTCAGTTGGCCACGACCACAACATGCAATGTAAAGAATGATGTAAAGAAACACAGAGTTTAGGAGAAATTTAGAGTAAGTAAAATCTGTTGTTTAAAGCATAAAAAACTTAGAGTAACTAAATGACAGCTCTTTAAACTGATGATAATTGAATGTGGTATTGTTAATGATACTAATTCAAATAGTGATGTTATGTGTTGTGTTGTTGTGGTCAAAAATCTTTATTATGAAAATCTCTGAAGTAGCCTAAGCAAAATAGCTACTGGTGAGTCATGTAAAGTATCATAGATAATTTATTATCAGCTTCATTAAATTGTTTTTCTCTCTCTCTTTCTGAATGTTTCCTCTGCAAATGTGTTGACGCATGTGTACTAACCATCGCGCGTGCGTCCTCTTCCATGTTGCCAAATCCGCTTATTACGCGCATTCTAGCCTTGTGCTTCACTGGTTAGGTTTTGCGCATGGATTTGGCATTGTATATGTCTGCATTATGCAAAACTTCCCAGAATAAATTGACGGTTTTCATATTTTTCTAGATCCACCATACAAATATGCTTATTTCTAAAGCTTGTATTACATTTTTGTTTATGCTTATTAAAATAAGACTAAAATATTTTGTTTAGATCATAGACTAACAAAATAAGGTTTAGATGAAATACTGCCTATAGAAAATCATCAATCATTATAATCACAAATCATTTGTGTGTTTCTGTGCTACTGTTTAAAAAATGTTAGCGTTGAAACAATTATTGGGCAGTATTTGTTAATCCATAAATGTTACTTTCTATAGTTTTATTCAATAAACATAAATAAGATTAAAAAAAACAGGACAGTGTTGTGGTGGGCAAAAATGTGATGTTTCAAACTAGAGCTGCACAATATATCACTTTAGCATTGATAATGTGATGTGTGAATCAGCAATAGTCACATCGCAGGATCTCAAAAGATTTCAAATTAATTTAAACCATTTGGACACAAGAGATTATAACATTTTTCAGCTTTAACAATTAGATTAGATTCATTTGATTGAGTTTACATGTTTATAAATCGAAAAAAGGGTATATAAATGATATATTTATATACAGAAGACCCTGTTATTCGCATCACAGCAAGAAGGTTGCGGGTTCGAGCCTCGGCTGGGTCAATTGGCGTTTCTGTGTGGAGTTTGCATGTTCTCCCTGCATTCGCATGGGTTTCCTTCACAGTTGAAAGACATGTGGTACAGGTGAATTGGGTAAGCTAAATTGTCCGTAGTGTATGCGTGTGTGAATAAGTGGTGGATTGCAAATGCTGAATAAGTTGGTGGTTCATTCTGCTGTGGCGACCCCAGATTAATAAAGGGACTAAGCTGAAAAGAAAATGAATGAATGAATATTACATTTCTATATCTCAATACTGTTATAACTTATATTAAATTTTTATCTTTGTTCTATTGTTTTCATCTGTGCTTTAAATTATATTATTTTGTGTATTTTGAATAATTGTGTATATTTTATTCAGATGCACTCCCCTACAAAATCATCACAATCACTGTAAAATTGTGAGTTTTTTTTAAAATTTTTTTAAAACAAAAAATTGCAATATAATTTTTTTCCCAATATCTTGCAGCCATATATCGAACTCAGTATTATCCTAATTGCATTTCACACATCCATTCATTTTGGCTTAGTCCCTTTATTAATTAGTGGTCGCCACAGCGGAATGAACTACCAACTTACCCAGCATATGTTTTACGCAGTGGTTGCCCTTCCAGCTTCAACCCAGCACTGGGAAAGCATTTCACACATATTCATAACATTTATTTTCTACAGTACAGATATGAATGAAAAATCTAATTCAGGATTGGAGTCCTTTGCATGATAATCTAGTCTAAACTGTTGTTCCTGGTTGTAAAACATTGAAAACGCTTGGTAAATATAAGTGTTTTGTGTTTTTATGCTAATCGATCAACCCCCCACAAAGAAAGCATAAAAAATAGGTCGGTTGTTTTGAGCTTGTTTTTCAGAGCATTTGCGTGTTTTCTCCTGCGCAATCTGGCAACCCTGGTCCGTTCCTACTGTAAACAGCGCTGAGAGCGTCGCTGCACTGGAGTCTAGGGGAGAGACAGGCACGGGTAGAAAGCTCCGAATAAAGAGGGCGTAAAAGTTTGAAGAAAAGCAAGACTGTGATAGAGGCGGGAGGATATTAAGAGAGTAAGTCAACTTCTCGTGGTTCTTTTCTCGAATCAACTCGATGCAGTTTTGATGAAGCATAATACATTTTAGCTGCACTGCTAATGCTGGAGCCCATTGGCCTGTGTATTTCACTTGGCCACTTGCCAGTCAACTGATCAACAAGCTCTAAATCAGATCATGTTGTAGTGCATAAACCCTGTGTTTCGCTACTGATCCTGGCTGATGAAGTGCATATTAAAGCTGACAGTGACAAACAAAAGTAGCAGAAATCAAGCCTGGCTGCGAGTCCGTCCCGAAAATGCGAGAGACGCACAGATCCGCTGCACAACAGGCCTCGAAAATATTTCTTTTAGCTATTCACATAAACTAATTCACATTTAAAAGAGTACGTCCCAAACATACGCGTACGTGTGCTGCACGTGTGAGGAAATGGAGGCGTAGCTATCAAGCTGAGGGGGGTTTGAGGAACAGTCCTTCACCAGTTTGATGATGACCAAACAGGTTTTCAAGTTGATCTGCACAAATCAAAGTGCATGTTTGTGTCGCCTATGTAAATTCGATATATGCATATAAATCACGTTATATATACGTTTTTATGTTAGCAAGAGCAGCTGTCCCTGTTTAGTTGGGGGCGGTTGCTGTTTTTGGGCACTCAGAAGTGGCCCTGCTGTAGAGCATGGTTAACAAATACAAAACCTTTGCTACTTCAGCTATGAAAATCTGAACAAGTGCAGAGAAAATTATCATCAGTTATCAAAGGAGATGCTGTTATAGGTTTCAAAATGTTCATTCATTCATTCATTTTCTTTTCAGCTTAGTCCCTTTATTAACCAGGGGTCAGCACAGCGAAATGAACCACCAACTTACCCAGTTAATTTAGCTTATTCAATTCACCTGTACCGCATGTCTTTGGACTTGTGGGGGAAACCGGAGCACCCGGAGGAAACCCATGCCAACACTGGGAGAACATGTAAACTCCAAACAGAAATACCAACTGTCCCAGCCAAGGCTCAAGCCAGCAACCTTCTTGCTGTGAGGCGACAGCACTACCCACTGCGCCCCCACGCCGCCCGGTTTGAAAATATCTACATTCTAAAAATTCATGGTAAAATAAAGTAATATTGGTTTTAGGGCTGCACACAATATATCGTTTCAGCATTGATATACCATTCACCATGGAAGTCCGCAATAGTCACTATGCAGGGATCTGCAATGTAGTTGGGATAACAGTTGACATTACAGTTAACAACATAGTGGAGTCACTTCAAATTTTAACCTTATTATTTAATATGTGTTTTAAGACCTGTGACTGTCATCATTTCAAACTAATTTAAGTCATTTGGGCACAATAAATTAAATGTTTGTAGCTTAAACTTGCATCATATTGTATTATTTATATTGCATTATATTATAACATTAAATTTTTCACTCAATGAAAATGATTAATTGTTGTTGTTATTATACAGTGATTTATTTGTTTTTTTAATTTCTGTTTATGAATTATGAATTCTTTACAAGCTATTCAAGTCATCCAGTCAAATTGCATGTATATTGCAATATATATTGCAGTAAATTAAAATATTGCAGTGTCAGCTTTTTTCAATACAGAGCAGCCTAAATTCACTTTATGTAGGGTGCAAATTATACATTGACGATTTTAAATAAACCTATTAATGGATGACCATAGAAGACTTATTTTTTATTTTACTGTTTTAACTTCGATGTGCAAGCAAAGGTATAATAAAATACAAACTATGCATCTAGTTTTACGGACACCTACAGTACAAATGCCATTTTTAAAAGAAACATGTTTTGTGAACACTTATGCTGTCAGTTGGAGCTTTAGATTTGCCGGTTTCAAATTGCTGAATTAATATTTTTGGCACAAACTTGCAGTCACAATGGTATGGAGCATTACTGGGGTGGTCAAATATGTATACTTAAGTCAGGGGTCTCAAACTTAAATTGGCGTAGGGCCATATCAGTGATTGTCAATTCATAGGAGGGCTGTTTTAACATTCAAGCACTAGAAAAAAAAATGGAAACCTTATGTGATTGATGCACTCAGAGATTCTTCCCCAGAGAATATGCAGTCAAAGCTTCTTCTTTTTGTTTCTTATTGTACATATTGAGGGGGTAGTTTAAATTACTATGAAAATACTACAATTTAATAATAGACATAATAATAATAACAGTAATTATTATTATGGCCCAATCAATTGTTGCTTAGCCAAAAGTTAAACAGATAGCGTAAGACAGCAGAAAGCAGATTGGGTAACTTTAGTGACTTTACTGGCAATTGTTCTTCTCAACCCATTTTTTGGGTCAAAACCACAAGTGGCTATATGTGACTGCACAGCAATGATAGTAATTAAAATATATATGTTTTGGTGGGCCGAATCTCGTTATATTTTTGACATCATTTGCAGGCCGAAGGGAGGAGGGGGGCTGCAAATGGCCCACGTGCTGGCAGTTTGAGACCCCTGATTTATGTTTTATTTTAATTATTAATATTATTGAAGATACAGATCAGAGCAAACTATTTCTTAACTATTAAAGACCCCCCATACATCTTGTTTTGATGTCCTTCGGAGGGGAACAAGCATTAATTAGGGGGGGTCTGACCCCCAATCCCCCACTGTAATTTGCACCCTGGCTTTGTGTACAATATAACATGCTCTGAATAGGGTACTGCGTTTTAAACGTCCTCCCTCTGTAATTCACACAAACACACTGTATAACTCATGGTTGAATGTAAAAATGATAATGATGTAAGTAGTTATATAGATATGCAGTAAATATGCAGAAAGCACACATATTGTGCTCAAAATTGGCCTAAAATACAGTTTTTATCCTAATAATAAATAGTGAGGAACGTCCATTTCCAAAAAGACAAGCATAAACATGCTTACTTCATATCTATTCTGTTTCATAATGTTTGTTATTACATAATACTCTTTTGATCTGATTGTAAGAGTAATTATTTACTATTTACAATGACATTTTCACCTCTGAACTAAAAAGTGTCCCATATTCCATTTTCATTAAATGTATGCTTATTATCTTTTCTTTTCTAGGTAACATCAGCAAGTGGTGACATCCTCCCATCTCTCCCCTAGCTCTCTCATACACGCAGACACCGTCACCCATTTCAAATGTGCCTCTTCTAACAGTCCCATCAGCATTATCTAAACCAAGTTCTCATTACCAAAGAGTGCTATCCTGAAAAACACATTTCATAAGTGCATACATTTACATACGCCAGCATTTCAACATTCCAAAAAACAGTTCAGCAGAGCCATATTTGATGCATAAACACATCATGGCCTCTGTCGCCAAATCCTCGAACCCCGAGATCCCCGATAATCACAAAGAGTGCTGGTTGGCGCTGCTTGCTGCCGCTGAGGCGTACGGTCAGACGTCTGGATGTGATTTGGCCATTCTGACTGCGTATAAAAAGTTCCATGCGTCCGGGATTGAGGTGGAAGGACAGAGGAATCATGAAGGAGGCGGGACGTCTGGAACCAAGAAGTTTGATTATGAATATCATGTATGGGGTCAAGGGGCGTTGGCTGAGTCATCACGGCGATACGTGGATGACATTGCCGTTCTGCACTCCACCACCGTATTGATGGCACAGAGACACACACGGATGAATACAGACGAGGGCGGAGCCAAACTGGGCGTGGACATGCCATCTGATAGGCTGGTTAGTGGTGATTTGTTACCATCCTGCAGCAGGGAAACCAAAAATTATTTAAAATTATTTTTATTTGAAAACCAATAATTATTATAATTTTTTTAAATGCATAATAGATTATATGGGTAAATAAAATAAAAGGTTAATATACATATAAATAGCATTTCCTTAATCCTTAACAGTAAATTAAAAATGTGACAAATTTTGATTTGAGAAAAAAAATTTAAAAATATTTTGGGCCATGCCAAATTTTTTGGGGTCGCCACAGCGAAATGAACCACTAACTTATCCAGCATATGTTTTATGCAGCGGATGCCCTTCCAGCTGCAACCCAGTACTGGGAAACACTCAAACACACACAAACACACACACATACACAACGGACAATTTAGTTTATTCATTTCAGAAATTCCAACTGACCCAGCCGAGGCTCGAAACAGCGACCATCTTGCTGTAAGGGCGACAGGGCTACCCACTGCGCCACTGTGCTGCCAACACATACAATTATGATTAAAATCATTTTTGGTTTCTCACTTGTTCCTTTAGGGTGTGTCTCAATCAGCACCCTAGTTCAGGTGTCAGTGCACTGATCAGGCATTTTAAGTGCTGTCTCATTCCACCAGTGCACTTATACGTTCATGCTCTGAAAAGTCCAACATCAATATGCACTATGTGGCCTTAACGGAAGTTCGGAGCGCAAAATATGAATTGCATGACCCAAATCATCAAATGTAATAAACGACGAGAGACGTTTTTCTATAAACAAACTATCATTCATTTATAACATAAACGAACATAGCAAGGTAAGTTAGGAAAAAACTAGCAAGCATTTATAATCGTTTAATCGTTGAATTGTTGCTGGTATATGAAACAATCAAATTATTAAGCTATAATGTACTTTTAAAAACATATTAAATTCATAAAAATTATTAGTTCTGCTTTAAACTTCAGTTTTGGTGAGGTACTATGTGAACATTCTCATTGTGTGTGTCTCAATGTATAGTAAACCAAGCTCATCACTGTTCATACCAGTGCCTGAATTTGTGCACGCAACCTACGAGTTCCCAGTTGCAAAAAAAGACCGATTGCAATAGCACACATGTCGTGTTGTAGGATGCTAAATTCGAAAATAGAAAACGTAACTTTTACCATACTCCACACTACTTTTAATGCCAACCGCAGACGTCTTTGGCTAAAAGGGAACTGAATGTGAGGAATATGGTTAATTAAACTGCGGACACTGAATGCTAAGAATGAAATGTAAAAATCTAAGTTCACATACCCTGATGTACAGGTACATTCTGATGTCAAAATGCAGTTGTTTTGCTTGTGATGATTACCCAGGCCTTGTATAGCTACGTCTTATTTCCTTGTCTTTGGCTAGGCAGAATCTCGGTTTTTAGCACTACAAAGTTTTGAATCTGGTAATCATGGAGCATTATTTCTTGCACATGACCACACAGAACAGCATTGTTGGCATCCAAAGACTTGTAGATCTTTAACTTCTCTCTTGTAAAATCACTTGGAATTTCAATGAGATAGTTGTATATTTCGGGCCGGATGCTTAGCCATTTGGTCTTATTGGATATCCATTGGGAGGGTGCTATCGCAAATGGACCTGTCAGATGAATGGCGCTCACTTTAACATTCATTTTGTCGAATAACTGTGCTCATCACTGGGTGACAAGCTGTTATAATACACTGTCTGAAAGCATTGTGTAAATAATATATATAATATGTAATTAACATAACTTATTTCTAAGACAACAACAAACTCTGTACCGCATCGGATGTCATTCCTTCGTCTCTGTAAATGCTAGCGATCCTGTTTTTTTTTCTGCATCCTCGCTGCGCGCACATCCTGAATGTTTACAAACCGATAATTCGTCTAGTCACATCGCAAGTGTTTTTCAAGGCCTGTGACTGTGTGATGGATTTAAAAGCATTCAGGCTGAAGAAATTGTATTATTTGTAACTTTCGACAAATAAATAACAATTTAATTGTTTATAAAACAAAGACTATGCGGTTTTCTTTTACAATTGATTATTCAATTATTAATACCTCAATACAGTTCGACAACTCTAAAAACAACCAAAATCTGTTTATTTAATATGTATCTTTTTCTGTATTGAATTTGTCTATGCTTGTAGATTGTTTCTTATATTTTATGCATATTCACTCTCCTACAGAATTATCCCAATCAATCTAAAATGATAAATTCTTTCCAATCAGTTATTCAACACAGTTATTCTCATTAAATTGTGTTTCTATCGCAACATATATTGCAGAATAAAAAATATTACAATGTTGAATACTTCTAATATCGTGCAACCTATATAATATGAAGCATGCTTGATTGACACACCTTATCATTTTACAGCCCTTCCACACCAAGAATAACTATAATCATAATACTTAGATTAACAAGTTTTTTTTAAACACAGATAATAGATTTTGTTCGTAAAAAAAAGTGTTTTCGAAGATATCATTTTACTGTCCCACCATTATTATAGATGCGTTGTGGACTCATTCATTTAAATTTACGTAGTTTTCAAAATATTATTATCGTCTGTGTTGTAAACATGCCCTTATGGTATTCTTTCTTTAAAGAGCTTGACTGGAGATGGAGTTGGGACTGTTAGTCCGAACATGAGGCTCTATTCTCAGAGCTACCCGTCCATCTACAGTTCGGCTGCTGCTGCTGCTGCCATTGGCCTGTCAGTCGGTCAACATGGAAACGGAGAGCGTGACAGAGAGAAAGCTGCGATGGAGGAACGCGAGAGGGCAAGAGAGAGAACAGAAATAGTGGACTTGGAGGAAGAAGATGAAGACGATGAGGAAGAAGATTTGGATGGAAGGAGACGTAACCTGAATGAATCGGCAGGTAAATTGAGCTTTGTTTCCTCATCGGAGGAGATGTGGGTTGGCATTGCTGAAGGTCATTCAAATTCAACTGTGTTTCTCAGGTGTCTTCTCAATGGATGAGGACTCTCTGTCCCGGGACTGTGAGCCCTTCTTTGAGTCTGATGGGGAGGAGGAGAGCACTGATGGTGATTTATTTATATTGTTAATAATACTATTGTTATTAATATAAAAATGAAGTAGGGCTGGACGATGAATCGAAAAGTAATCGAAATCGACATTCATGACGCCTAATTTTGAAATATTTACTTGAAATAATAATGGATTATTTTTAAATAGTAAAAACAAGCATATACAATATAAATATACTTTTTTTTAAAGATTATTATTTTTCAGCATAGACTTTGGTCTATAATGAGATGTTGTTAATGTTTTGATAGATAAATACAAAAAAAAAGAAAAGATACATTGACAAAACATTGAAAACAAAAGAAAACATTGGGCAGCACAACTGTTTTTCCCATTAGCTATGTTTCCAACCACACTTTTTTATGCGCATTTTGGTTGTGCTTAAAAAATCGTCTGATGGAAACACCAAGGTGCGCATAAATTTTGAAAATGCGCATTAAAAACATGCGCATAACTGAGTAGGATAAACTTTTTATTCGAAAAGAAAAGATGCGCTGAAACTGCGATGGAAACACTTTTACCGAACAAATTCCAGTATGTGCATTAAAAAAGATCATGTGATTTTTGTTATAAGAGATCATGTGGTAATAAAAATGTGAATGGACGAACTAGCGGGCTGAACACATTGTAAAACATATGAAATGTTGTTTTGGTCGTTCAAAAATGCCGTAACCGTTTCAGTATTGGTGTTATTATATTATTAAATACCTCCAGAGTCAATATAGCGTGATCACTATAGCGCCTTTAAACACCACCACGCGTTCATTGCGTGTCGGCATTGTTTTCTGAGGCACAAGTAATTTATTAAATAACGAAAAGATTGACGCAGCTTTTCCTACTGCAGCAAATTCCGTTTTTACCGTTCAGGAAGTGATGATTTTGCTCTCTTTCACTCGTTGAATGGAAACGCTGCTTTATTCGCACGTCTTTTATACTATAATCGAGTTTTGCGCATACATTGAATTTGCATCTTTGGATTGAAACATAACTAATGATGATGGTATAAAATGTTTCTTAAGCATCGAATCAGCATATAAGAAAGATTACTGAAAATTCAGATTAAAGATTACATTTAAATCTGAAAACATTTATAATTCTTCACAATATTCAATTCAATTCAATTCACCTTTATTTGTATAGCGCTTATACAATGTAGATTGTGTCAAAGCAGCTTCACATAAAAGGTCACAGTAAATAGGAACAGTGTAGTTCAGTTTGTAGTGTTTAAGTTCAGTTCAGTTTAGCTCAGTTCAGTGTGGTTTAATAATCACTACTGAGAGTCCAAATATTGAAGAGCAAATCCAACGATGCGCAGCTCTACAGATCCTGAACCATGCAAGCCAGTGGCGACAGCGGAGAGGGAAAAAAACTTCACTAAAGGCGGAAGTGAAGAAAAATATTGCTGTAAAATGTCTTTCAAAAGCTTTTAAAGAGGTCTTGCTTATGAAAGACAATCTCTAAAATATAATATCTGTTATAGTACCAACATATGCAACATTATATAAAAATCCTCTTTCATTAATCTCAATAGATCGGAAAAATGCATTAAAGAAGTAGAAGTGCTGTATGAGGAAATAACACGGTGACTCACCATGTACTGTACTAAGTACTGTTTATAGAGATGATTATCTGAGGCTCTGTTGCATAAATGTGTTTTATTGCTGTCCTCCATTTATTTATTTCTGCTTTATTGCTGTCAGGCTCTCTGAGTGAGGAAGCACCTCCGCCTCCTCGTGGGTTGGCAATGGGTCACCTGGCGTCCCGCTCCTCCAACCCCATGTCAATGGCTCGTTCATTGCCTGTGTCAGTTCCAGTGTGGGGTTACAGGAACAATCATGCCCCTCAGGGAGACTCGCACAGTGGAGAACGGGTAAGTTACATGTCCTCTACGTCTATCTTGGACTATATTTAGACGTCTATTAGATTTTCAGCCAAATTTACCTGTAAGGCAAATGCCTGGATGTCTATTAGACGTCTTTAAACAAAAAACTATTTGTCTCGTAGTCTTTTTGTCTCATAGTCATGTCTAAGTATCTCATTTAATACCTTGTGTTGATTTCAGGTGGGCTGTGCAGACCTGGACCACATAGCTGCCAGTATGAAAGCCCTACTGGTCCCAGGAGCCACCGACGGGACGGAGATGTTCGGAGCACTGCCTCGGCCTCGTCTAAACACGGGCGACTTCTCTCTCAAACACTGAGAGGGTGAATGTGTGCATATGTATGAACGACTGACTTACAGACTGAGCGTGCATGAGAATGACAGGTGAGCTCGCTTGTGTGCGTGAAAGAAGTGAGTTGAACCGAACTGGAGAGTTTCAAAGAATGTTTTTTAGCAAAGACGTTGCCAAAATCTGAAGCTTCTCCTGCATATCATTATTAGTATTTCTATGGCGTTTCAAGTGGCTAAACCTTTTACCAAACCTTCACATCTGCAGCAGGAGGAGGAGGAGGAGGAGGAGAGGTTTGATCAGCATGTCTTAATCGGGACAATTTCTTGTGGTTGTGGCAGACTTTAGTTACGTAGTGCATTTCACTGAGAAACACTAACAAACATCATTTCATTACTAATCACACGCAGTAAATGATAGATTTACTGAAGGTAAATGAGCTGATTTACACCACATCCGTCACCAGAGGAGCGTTTTACGTTAACAGACACTACATGTACTTGGATGTATAGACTGCTGAGTTCAGATGTGGATTCAGTAGATTTAATGATGTCACTCTCTGCCTGCGTTAAATCTCGTTTATTTCAGAAAGAGTTTCAAAGAATTTCTAAAGCTAAAGGACAATAAGCTTTTAAAACACCAATGTTATAAAATATTCATCTGCAAATTTCATTTTTTCTGCATTCTTAGTGATTTAATGTGCTGATAATGGATATAAATGCCTACGTGCGAATTGTTGATTAGTTCGATGACTTCTCTGAAAAAGTTTTTGCTAGATTGAAGGATATGTCAGGTTTGAGGGTTTTCAACACTACAGATGTCAACCAGCTATGTGTTTATCTTGATTATTTCACAACTGTTCGATGTTGAAGTAAATGCGTTTTGAATAAACATCTTGTTTGTTGTTGAATTCTGCTCCTCGTTTTACTTGACTTTAAAAGTTCTGAGTTTTTGTTTTGTTAAATATCTTGCGGTACATAGATATTTACGTTAGATGTCATTGGTGCTACTATTGGTGTCTATTGGAAGGACTCCGTCAATAGAGCCGCCATTTTAGTACAGGGTAGCGCTCCTTTCAAATGTATGTGGGACCAAGGTGCAGTGGAGGACTGGCCGTCTAGAGCCACTGATATATATACATGTATCTATGATCGGGAGTTTTCCTGGTGGTCAATATGCAAATATTTTTTTAAATTACGAAAATTATCACTTAACATCACTTTTCTACATCAATTGATAAGTAATCGTACGGACATTCCTGACAAAGAACAGGTGTTTGTGTGCAAGGAAATGTATTATCCTCCCTCCCTGTTAAATTTGATCTAATCCATGTCCAGGAACGCACCCACTCTCCTGCTTTCACTTCTAATTCTGATGGAGGGAGCGATTCGTTTGTTAAAGAGCCCATATTATACATGAAATAGGGTCATATTTAGGTTGTAAGGGTCTCCAACAACAGTCTAATATGCATGCAAGGTCATAAAACACTTTGATGGTCTTATAACCTGCATTTATTTTTACCTAATTATACCAACGACTCCCATATGAATCGTTCAGCGATTCATTTGTTCCCAACCCCCTCCTCAGCGCGAAGCTAATCTGCGCTGATTGGAACGATGACAGCCTGCTGCGATTGGTCGACAGTGACAGCCTTCAGCACGAGACAGAGTGAAATGCCCAGCTGGTAATCAACTATATAAAAGTAGTCACAGTGCACACGCGCTTCATAGTGTAAGGCTTTTTTCACACACACACACAACCCTCCTCAGAAGAACTGGGGAGATCGACACGAGTCTCTCTCTCTCTCTCTCTCTCTCTCTCTCTCTCTCTCTCTCTCTCTCTCTCTCTCTCTCTCTCTCTCTCTCTCTCTCTC
>NC_079437.1:29346136-29358636 GCF_903798145.1 Danio aesculapii
TATCCTCCCTCCCTGTTAAACTTGATCTAATCCATGTCCAGAAATGCACCCACTCTCCTGCTTTCACTTCTAATTCGGATGGAGGGAGCGATTCGTTTGTTAATGAATCAATGTTATGAACGACTCGTGTGAACCATCGATATCCCTGCGTATTAATGTGGATATTCATCTTTCTGATCTAAATGGTATATAACATTTGTAATATTTAATAAATTAGGGTGGACAGTATGCATATTGAGATGAAGGCACTGTTATTATCAGGCACCCTTATGTTACTTAAAAAACTAGCCGTTACTTGTAGCCGACAATAATACAAGTGTCTGGCACCGCAGCGTCTTGTTATCATATTTCATTTACATTGTTTACTGATTTTATTCAACAAAACTAGCATTAGCCTAGCATTTAGTGCAAGTTGGTGGTGCTTTGCCTTATGGTCTATGCAGTAAGAGACTATTCTCTATAACATCAATAATGTTACTTGTTTAGCACAAAAGTTTGTAACATACAAAAACGTAAAAAACGAAATCTCACGTCTGAAATGTTTTGCCTTTGTGCATTTTTTCTTTATTAGCTCATTTCTACACCCGTACACAGCACTAAAGTCCAGTATTTTCACATTGGCTTGAATAGTGCGGTTGAATGACATTTGTCCTGGGAGCGCTGTACAAACGTAGCGGTATTGACGCATTCTCAGCGTCTGAATGCGATATCTAGTGTATATATCTATGGCGCGAGCAGGCTAAACAAAACAACTCTTTGAGGAAAGCGCATACTGTGACCAGCAGATGGCGCTGTTGAACTTTAATGTATTTTTTGTGTGTGTATTGTGAGTTCCAACTATCCCTAATATTTTATTTAGTTAACACTTTCCAAAGAGACCTATAATTCAGGGACAAAAGTGATTCATTTGAACTCATTCACATTCTCTTTTGGCTGATGAGACCACCCAAACCCTTCACTGGTAGTTAAAAAGCAAACACTTCTAATATTTTTCATATAGTATTTGATTAATGAATAGATATATAAACTTTGGCAGTTTTTTGTAAGAAAAATACATTTTGTTGACTTTGTTCTAATAATAATAATTCAATAATTTGAATAATAGAATTAAAATAAATATCCTAATAAAATAAATAAAAATAGCTTAAAAAAACTTGTATATACACTTTTTATTATTAAAAAAAGAAGTCAAAATTAGGACAAAATTATATTGTCATAAGTATATTTAGAAAAAATGTGACACTTTCTAGAAATAAAAAATGTTTTATTAAAAAATATTTTTTGTCAAGTCGTCATCTTTATTTCTATTGCACTTTTTATAATGACCCTTAATCATGACTTAGTATCATGATTTCAGCATTTTATAATTATGATGACTATATCAGTATGACGGGAGGTGACACAGTGGCTCAGTGGTTAGCACTGTCTCCTCACAGCAAGAAGGTTGCTGATTCGAGTCCCAGCTAGATCAGTTGGCATTTCTGTGTGGAGTTTGCATGTTGTTCCTGTGTTCACGTGGGTTTCCTCTGGGTGCTTCGGTTTCCCCCACAGTCCAAAGACATGCGCTAAAGGTGAATTGAATAATCTAATTTGACCGTAGTGAATGTGTGTGAGAGTGTATGAGTGTTTCCCAGTAGTGAGTTACAGCTGGAAGGGCATCCCCTGTGTAAAACATATGCTGGATAGGTTGGTGGTTCATTCCACTGTGGCGACCCTTGATGAATAAAGAGATTAATCCAAAGAAAAATGAATGAATGAATAAGTATGACATAACATAATTATTGCCCTCTGGAACAGTTTAGTGTGTTTGTGTGTGTTGTTTTTTTCTCTCCAGCAAGTTGATACTTTAAAAATAGACACAACTGATTTATGACACAAATGAGTCTTATTTTAAACTAGTTTATTAAAGCACAAAGATAAATATTCACTTGAGTAACTGCATTTGTCATCACATGGAATATAAAATGAATACACTTACTATTCAAAATCTTTAGTATAAAGGTTAATGCTATACCACATAAATTACTGGTTAAAATACTGAAGTAATATATTTTGGGTATGCACATAATTGAATCCACCTCAGAGATTTGTAACAAAGGCAGAATCAGGTTTAGAATGAAAGTCTCAATAGTTTCAATACGGATATTTTGTTGCTGTATTTTGCTTTCTACTCACTACCAATGACTGTTTCTTAAAGTCACACAGCCAACCTTCCCTTACCCTGTTTCCTTCCAAGACCCTTTTTCTTCATATGTTCACTAGGGATGGGCGATATGGACTTAAAACTAGATTACAATATTTTCTGTAATGACGATAATTCAAATTTATTAACTGACAAAAAAAAAGTCCTGTATTGAGTGCTGTTTTGTGTTCATTATTTATTTATTTTTTTTGTTGTGAGCACAAGTGTATTTATAATGTAAGGCAAATACACGTAACCTTTATCACTCTATAAAATACAATAATGTTGATGATGATATGATAAAAGTATGTTATTAAATCTCTTTGCACTTGCATTTTGAATACGTTTTTTCTTTGCAGAGGCTGATTTAATTTGGTTTTGTCGCATTGTAAACTCTTGACCAAACACATTTCAAAGTGTAGAGGCAGATTGTACACTAAATATATTTGTAAATTAACAGTTGTGGCAATATTTTGTGATTTTAGTGTTTTTCTATTCATTTATCTATACAGTTGAATTGCATAATGGGAGCTTAATCTTAAGTTTAACAACTTTTGATGTTGAAAAGTTTGAAAAAGTCACTTTTAATAACATTTTAATAGTTTACAGTGATGAATTTTCTAGGTTGATGTTGATGCTTTGTCTGTTATTTTACAGATTTATTTCAATATATGTTATTATACAATAGATTTTCAAATTACTAAAATATTAATGAAATCGACTTTGTTAAACTGCATTGTTGAATTTTTAATATTAAAAGTCGACAGAGCAGAGATCAAGGTCCTGTAATGTTTTTCATAACTGAATAAACAGAAAACACCTGTGAATCACAATATATGGAAACAGTTATTTAACAGATATTTTAAAAAGGTTTTATGTTTTGTTACAGGTATTATCATTACTTGAGTGGGAAGAATTTTTTATTTATAAATCGCATACGTTAAGATATCGCCCATCCCTAATGTTCACCCTCTACTGATCTTTCTTTCGGATCTGGCAGTAGGAGTTTCTGCCCACCCAGAAACCAGGCATGAGCCTGTCATTGATGCTGGTTGTAAACTGATGAACCAGTCGGACCTCCTTGGAGCCGTTCTCTCCCTCTTGCACTAGAAAGAACTTGATGATGCCTGCTGGCTGGTCGGCGTAGACGCCGATGACTGGGCTGAGTGGAGCCTGGATTTCTACGTTCACTCCGTTGTGCCAGACATGGTAGCAGGACCCGGCCCAGCCCACACCCCACGACAGGTCATTCTCTCCCAGACCACATGGGCCATCCTTAGCCTTCCGGCCTGCATTTTCACAAGCTACACCGATCACCACCCAGCCCTCGCAATCCACTTCCCAGTACCCACGACTGCCCAGAACGCCCTCCTTACAAAGCACCTGGAGAAAAGGGAAAACATCAGCCATTATTTACTCATTTTTACATTCTGTCATCATTTATTCACCATCATGTCTTGTTAAAGAAATGCTCAACTTTTTGGAAAATAGCAACTCCCTAAGTGTTAAACAGTTGACTTTTACAATTTGTGAATCCATTCAGCCGATTTCTGGGTCTGATGGGAGTGCATTTAGCTTAGTTTAGCATAGATCTTTGAATTTTGATCAGACCATTAGCATCTCACTCAAAATTACCAAAGAGTTAAATTTTATTTTTGTTGCTGGCATACCATGGCCAAAGATATTATGCAGAACCCTAGCTTGGTAACAACTACCAATGATTTTCAAGTATTGTGTAATATCATTGTGCCTGTTAGCAAAGTTCGTTGATATAAACACAAAATGAGGGTATAGTTTCTTGCCATATCAGCCTAGAAAATACCAACTTTTCATTGTTCCTTTAAAACTGACTTCATTCTGGGGAACTTGAGGTGATTTTGAGAACTTTATCAGGATGATATATGGATGGAGGAATTATTCAGACTTGTCTTGTGAGCAGTATCATCTAAATATTTGTTCCGGTAATATGAATCGATATAACTTTAGTTAATTATAATTATAACATGAAATCCTTATGACAAACAAAATGTTGTGTATTTTTGTATTTTGTACATGTAGCTGTTAACATATTTGTACATTTATTCTTATGTCATGAAAAGCAAATAAACAGTTCAAGGATGCACATCCAGTAGGCTGAAAGTCAACCACCACAAAAAAATAAATAAATAAAGTAGGCTCATTAGGCTCCAGTATCCAATTTACTTGTTGTGATTAATTGATTAAACGTTTTTTTTTATGATACACGGTATATTGGCATATGTCTAGTACACTGTAAAATGTTTCACTTGGTTAAACTTACAAACTCAAGTTCACCAGCTTTGTTGAAAATGTGAGTCAACTCAACTTAGAGAGATTCTTTGTTTTAACTTTAGATGTTGAGATTTTGAGTTAACTCACATTTTCAAGACAGCTGGTGAACTTGAGTTTGTAAGTTTAAGCAAGTGAAATGTTTTATATCAGTGGTCTGAGGAAGAACGTCTCATGTGGTGAGAATACTTATGTTCATTATTGGAGCTGTGGTGTGCCTACTTTGATTTTTTTGGTTCATGATATAAATATCTAAAATTATCATGAAACAAATTAATAAAAAACATATTTAACATAAATACCAAGTCAATCTCAAGATTTCATAGACTCGATATACATTTGCATTGTGAAGATGAATAAAAGTGTGAAGGGTTTTGAATGATGTGAGGAAATGAAAGGAAAGAATGACACAAGTTGGATCTAGTTTTTTTATAATTATGGAGCTTGTGTTAAATAAATATGGATTTATATTATTATCCAATCACAGAGACAGAGAATGAAGTGTGTACCTGTGGTGAATGTTCGTATCTCTCTGGCCTGTCCAGAACAGGACACACTTCCTCTGACATGCGCGACACTTTGGTTCCACCTTCTGAGAGCCACAACATTTTCTGAGCAGTTCTGTCATCAAGAGAGATGTTCATCCAGTCTACAGGAGAGAGTCACATTTTAGAGGATTAACAAATAAACCTGTCATACAGAACTATATAGAATATGTAGAAATATACTGAAAGGAAATGTTGACATACATTTTATCAGCTCAGCTCTAGTGTTGGGCTCAGGGATGTTAGGTTCATATGGTGGTGCTTTTGCTGTGATGGAAGGCAAAAGAAAAAGAGCAAGAGTTGATTATATTGTATTCAGTGATTGCATAATCCAGTTTAAATGGCAGCTGTCTGATTGAGACCCAGGCCTAATCTGATTTCCATTGTAGTCTGATCTTCACCGATTAGCACTATTAAGATGAGGAGGTCATTGTAATGATCACACATGCAAACAATGTTGATAGATTTACATGCTATTTTAAGCTGTGTCCAGATCTTCTCTATTATAAGAATGGTGAACCCTCTCAACTCCCAAAGTTAATGATGATGGTTTAAAAAAGCACTTAGCTTGGTTAAATGAAAGGTAACCATCATGACACCTGCAGTGATTTGATGATTGGCGATAGAAATAGTAACATGATTATGTTAATTATAAAAAATTAATGAAATCAAATGAAAATATAAGGTATATAATTATGACAAAAGTAAAGATATAGTAAAAACATTTTAAAAAGTTAATTATCACTCAAAATTAAGACAAGTTTTATATTTAGAAGAATAGTCAAGGGTTACAGTTTTCTAACATATTTCAAATTATCTTCTTTTGTATTCAACAGAAAAAGGAAGTTCATAAAGATTTGGAACCACTTGAGTGTGAGTAGATTTATATTTAGTAAAGACTCATTTTTGGGCAAACTGTCCCTTTAATACAAAGGAATATGTCACATAAAAAATATGAAAATATATGAAAGACCAATAAGGCCAAACATTTTTAAAGGAAAGGCACAAAAAAATTGTGCCATCTCACACAGTTTGACAATGTCAAGTGTCATGCAGCATCCAATGAAATTGCTGTATTTGAGACCTTATTTGAAATTTTTATGTCATATTAATTTGAATATAAACAAACATGCAAAATCAGATGCTTTATCGCCTTTCACAAAAATAAACTCAACAAAACAAGATCAAACTGTAGATGTCTAAACACACTACATTTTTTTTTTCAAAAATGCTGTTTTAAACACAGTTAAAATTTACACAAACTAAAGAAATACATAAAAAATAGCCATGCTCGTAAACACGATCAAACTGTACACATCTACATGTACGAAATAAAAATGTTGTAAAAGTGCTAGTACAATCAAACTGTAAATCTATGGATACTAAACAAATATATAAACCAAAATGGCCACCTTAGAATGGTCAAACTGTAAAAACGACATACACTAAAACAACTTTAAAAATATGCATACTAATATATTTTTGGCACCTCAACACAGTCAAAAGCTGCGCTGAAGGATCATTCAAAATTGGCACTGTAGCACAGAGTGTGCAAAACTACATGTAATAAAGAAATACAGTTAAACATGGCTGCCTCAACATGGTCAAGTGAAAAATGTACACATACTAAAAAACATGATACAAAATGGCGACCATAACACAGTCACACTGGTCAAACTGTAAATTTAGTGTCCCTCATCTCATGTCCCTCAATAAACATACAAAATGGCCATCTCAACATGGTCAAACTGTGTGAATCTATGAATACTAAAGAAACTTGTTGGAAAAAACAAGTCAATCTGCGAAACTATGTGGACTGAAAAAATGATTAAAAGAAATGGCCTCCTTAAAAGAGTCAAGTTGTGAATCTATGTGTCTGTACTAAAGAAACACATTCTAAATTGCTTCCTTAAAATAGCTAAACTGCATGTATAAACATACTTAAGAAACTATCAAAATGGCTGCCTCAGCATGATCAAACAATGCAAATCTATGTTCTACAGAACACATGTAAAGCATGCTGACACGATCAGATTTAATGTTTAATTTGAAACTTTTGGCCCTAATGGCCTTCCATAATACATTGCATATTCATAATATACAAAATGCTGAAGTATCACCACCAGCGGAAAGGCTAATGCTACTTTGCCAAGCAGAAACACTTTTAGCCTGGGAATAATTTTGCAGGTGCAGTTTGTACTAAATTTATCGAAGCAATAGAGGGCGCTGTGGTTGACAGTTAAAAAGAATTAGCTCAAATACCTGCAGATTTTGCTTCTGTTTTTGTCCCTTTTCTTCCTGTAGGAGTAAATAAAATACATTGGTTAACATCAGATGTAGTTTAGCAATTACCCTGACGCTACACAAGCATTCTAGAGTCTTCCATTTCCTTACATTGCTTTTTTGATCCCTCTTCCTTACCTTTGGTGTGCAATGTATCACCCTGTGGTATGCCACTCATCTACCCCCACTGTTGTTAGCCCTGAATCATATAGTTTACCCATGCCTGTCAAGGTTTAGGTTACATCTACGAAGCATGCTAGGCCTAAACTTACATTCATCAGGGACACACATCATAGGCTCTGACAGCAGTTTCTAAGAATATATTTTTTGTTTCTGCTGCTCTTCATTTCCATGGTGTTAGTGGCGTTGGCATGTTTATGTGCAGCTCTGGGTTTAACACATTTCTCTCTGCTGTTGACTTTTACAAGCACCTTCTGAGAAAACGACGCAAGGTCCTTTGGCATCAGAGCATTTTTCGCCTGCCTTTTTAAACTGCGGACATTAGTGTTAGTTGCTCCCTTAGGTTATAATGAGGCTTAGTGGCATTAAGGGCAAAATGTTAGTCGGTTTAAGTGTTAATTGGAGGCAAAGGGGGAAAAGGTCATTGTAACAATAAAATAATCAACTAGACTTGAGTGTTTAATACTTGAGGTTACAATGAAAACATTTTATTTAATATCTTATTTTCCATATAAGTGATGTATTGTTTGACATCGCTTAATATTTTTCATTCAATGTATTTTTAATGCAGTTTTACTGTAAAAATACATTATATGTTAAAATGTTTGGACAAAATCCAAGTGTTTTTTGTTTAACTGCATTAATATAAGCTGAAAGTTAAAAGTTAACACCTTATGTAAATCCTTTTTTCAATTAATATTTATTTTTAGTTAATCTAACAATATTAGATATGTTTTAATCTTATTTTGAAAGGGAATTATTAAAATAAATCTCTTTTCTAAGAGAAATCCTGAGAAATCGAAAAAATCCTGAGATTATGATATTAATGGTTTGTATTTTAGGCTTTGTTTTGATTGGCTGCATGGCTTGGCCAGTGGGAGGAGTCAGAGGTGGCAGGGTTTCGTGACAGTGTGCTCTGCTAAGTGATTGTGTCAGCTGTGTTCCAGTGCAAGCAGGACGGGCGTTTGTGTCCACCTGTTCAAGACCTCCACCGCCGTTTGTGAACTTGCTGACAATAACCGAGAACAGATTGTTCAGTATCACCTTCATCATCGTCATCAGTATGATCTTTTATCAGCATTTAACTCTCCATGGGCCGTTTATTTGATTTGTTGTACATCTCTGGGCTGCCTTTATCAAAGACACATGCGTTACATTCTTTACTGGCATCGATTGTCTCCACCTTTCCATGGAACCTTTCAATTGCACAGAATGGTTCCTTTAGGAGCTGTTAGTCATTTTATTTTGATGGTATTCCTAGGACATTCAGTTAACTGTTAAGCTGGTATATGTCAGCAGCAGAATAATATTAGTGAAGGATTTTGACGTCATCTAGACTGCTGAGAGCAGTGTTTGGGTGAATACAAATATGTGATGTTGATAAAAACAATGCAGGTGTTTGAACAGTCTCTAATTCTGCCTTTGAACAATTTTGCATTCAAAACAAACTTTAAGGGCTTTTGAAATGTATAGGATCAATTCACCAGAACTACATTTTCCTATCAGGCCATTTTCCTGGTTGCATTTGCTAGAAACTAGAAAGTGATGTAAGCCAGCCCATAATGACATTAAGTGTGGTATTCAACAAAAACAACATCAACTAGTGAATGCTATGATGGAACTGTGTTTTTTTTTGTCATAGCAGAGCTTAAACATAACAATTTAAGTTATGAGATGAAAAGTGCAAATACTATGAATAAGCAAAAAGTAAGGCTAATTCATATCATCAAAGCTGAGAAAAGAATACAGTGGGGGAAAATGGCAGATAAATGACACTAACATTAGCTTTCTGTATGTTTTGGAACACCACATTCTAGACCTGTAAATATGATTTTTATGTTATGCTCTATTGTTTATAATGTGGTGTTTCATTTAATGAGTGCAATATTACATGCAGTAGTAGCCGCAATGTTTACATTTTGCATTTGATTTAGCAATATATATTTTTATTTATAATATTTATTTGATATATTATTATATAATGATTATTTTATATTCCTACATTTGTAATGAAACGTGCTCTAAATCAAGTGAGAAATGTGTTCAACTATGAATGAGATAATTTAAAGTATACACTTCTCAGCATGAGAGTTCTCAGCATGTAGTTAATATTTAAACTATTAATTAGTTAAATTTAAAAAAATGACACTATGTCCTGATATGTCAGGGATAAAGTACACACATGACATTTTTAATCACAGAATAAAGCCAGACAGGCTTTTCCGCAGCCTGTGTTATTTAGCGGTTGTTATCTTGGGATAACATAACTTGCTTGGAATGTCACTACTGACCAATCAGAATAGAATATTCCAGACAGCCATGTAATAAATGTTGATATCAAGATATAAGATGTCTTATATCATAATATGATATTTTTGTCATATCGCCCAGCCCTACTGCATTGCTCAATTTACAAATCATAGCATCACTTGTAGTGATGTGCTAGAGTACACACATGGGTGCTAAAGCCCCTGTTGTTTTGGCCTGATTTAGTTTGAATTGACAACAACAGACCAATTCCTTCCTTGATTTTATATTTATTTATATATATATATATATATATATATATATATATATATATATATATATATATATATATATATATAAATAAGAGAGAGAGAGAGAGAGAGAGAGAGAGAGAGAGAGAGAGAGAGAGAGAGAGAGAGAGAGAGAGAGAGAGAGACCTTAATCTTAACTGTAGTGAAGCCAAACTAGTCTATCCTGGTTATTATCATCAGGTTCTTATATAAATTTGGAGTCTGGTGCCTTGACATCAAAATTCCCACATTTTCATAGGATCAAATTACAAACTAAAAGCAAACATATTAGAAAAATCCACAATTCAACATAAGCATAATAAGAACATGATGAATATTGATGATGTATTTCCCAAAATCATTATTAGTCAATTATGAAGTGTGCTTCACACCAGTGAGTGAGCTTGACAAACCACCTGTAGAAACACATTCTCTCACAAAATACCCCTTCCCTCTCCTTACTCTTGAACTAAATTCTCTAAAGCACGAACAGTTCCATTGTATAAGATTGTATTGCCTACGCTTGTTGAATCGCTGAATTCCTTCTCAATTGTAAGTCACTGTGGACAAATCCATCTACTGGCTAAATGTAAAACATAAATGTAAATGAACTATCAGCATTTCAGAGACTGAAGCCTCTAGAATCAACCATTAGTGTTAAGGAGGAGTGGGCTTTACTCCAGATTATTTTATGCCATCAAGAAATTATGAGATACAGGCTATACAAATCCAGGTTCTTGAAAAATGGCAGCTCTGTCATGAATCTTTCTTAATGTCAAGCACATGAAGTGAAACCTTAGATATAATCCGGGTACACATATACTGTACATTCCATCACTTGCTTTGCACATCCAGAGGAATGGATGGCAGAGGAACGAAGGGAACAGAGGTGGTAAAGGGATCAGGGCTAGAGATTAGCAACTGCTGCTGACAGGTCACTCCATCAGTCATGGGCTGGTTCAGCCTCTCCCTTATAGGGGCTGGTATGGAGAGAGTCGGGAAGAACGAGAGGAAGGCGTCCAATTTAACAGACAGCATACTGTGTTATACTATATCCTATATACTGTATCTCCAAAATAAAACAAGTCAGAAAGATCAAAAAAAACATTGGATGATGAGTTTCATCACACAATCTGAAGTCATGCAGTTGGTTTCTTTTAGTCAGGCTTTTCTAACTGGTGGGAGATTTATCCCTGGTGTTTTGTGACAAAGACCACAGAGAAATACTGTTAACAAGAGAACATGGATGAGCTGTGGGTGAAAACCACTATGTACAACATTAGATTGTCCACAAAGACTTATTTACTCACATGTTTTACCATATCAACTGTTAACGACTAATGGCCTAGAAGTCTTTAATCAGCAATGATTATTATATTAATCATCATGGGCAGCGTCTCACAGCAAGGAGGTCGCTGGTTCGAGTCCCAGCTGGGCCAGTTGGCATTTCTGTGTGGAGTTTGCATGTTCTCCCCGTGTTCATAAGGGTTTCCTCCGGGTGCTCCGGTTTTCTCCACAGTCCAAACACATGCGCTATAGGTAAATAGGCCATAGTGTATGAGTGTGTGTGTGAATGAATGTGTATGGGTGTTTCCCAGTACTTGGTTGTGGCTGGAAGGGCATCCTCTACATAAAACATATACTGGAATAGTTGAAGATTTTTTTAAACACATTTCTAAACAATAGTTTTAATAACTAATTTCTAATAACTGATTTATTTTATCTTTGTCATGATGACAGTAAAAAATATTTGACTAGATATTTTTCAAGACACTTCTATACAACTTAAAGTGACGTTTAAAGGCTTAAATTACAAGAAAGTGTTTCTCAAGTACATTTTTAAAGAGCAATTAAACTTTCAATGTCCAAATAAGAAGACATAGATACCTATAAAAACTTCTGTTTTTGCTGGGAGTTACAGTGCTATTTTAGGATTATTGTAGTTTATCAAAATCATCAGAATGCATTTTTATTTTAATTTTAGCAATTTGTTGCCTGTTTTTGTCATTTTTATGTCCTTCATTTAGTCCCAGACTGTTTTTGTCCTTTTTCTTACTATGATTGCGCATTGCAGTATTGTCACATGATGCAGGTTACACATTGGATGTAGAACACTGCACTGCACCTAAACTGGAATTTACACTTTTACCAGGTTCCACAAATAATTTTTTCTGATTTCCATCTGGTTGTTGTGACATTTTCCAACGCAACTTGTGTGAGTGTACACATCCAAGCAGAATTTTACTGTGTGGGAAATACAGAGAAATGTAAACGCTCAACCATTCCAGTAGTATCTGGATGCAGCGTTTATGATACAAGCTGTGAGGGGTAGGGTTAGGGGTGGGGTTAGGTGAGCCTATTAAAAAAGTCTGCAGCCAGACCCCTCTCAACCATGTAGAGACAGAAATGACTTGCCATTATACAATCACATAAATAACATGAGGCTGTTTTGTTTGTTTAATAAAA